>NW_018128083.1:574283-575177 GCF_001952655.1 Monopterus albus | reverse complement strand
TAGAGGAGAGAGAAAAGAAAAGCAACAAGACACAACAAACAATCAAACACTGGGCAGGTTGATGTGGCCGGTGACTGCTCGTCAGAGATGTAGAGCTCCAGAGCCAGGGCAACCTGCAGAAAGGTACAGGGAGAGAGAGAGGAGACACAAAGATAGTGATGTGTTATGGTGGCATATAGAAGCATGGAGAGAGAGGAGAGGAGAGAAACTCAGAGCATCATAGGGCCCCCCAGCAGCCTAGGCCTATAGTAGCATAACTAAGGGAAGGCTCAGGGTCCCCTGATCCAGCCCTAACTATAAGCTTTATCAAAAAGGAAAGTCTTAAGTCTAATCTTAAAGGTAGAGAGGGTGTCTGCCTCCCGAACTGAGAAAGGGAGTTGGTTCCATAGGAGAGGAGCTTGATAGCTAAAGGCTCTGCCTCCCATTCTACTTCTGTGGACTCTAGGAACCACAAGCAGACCTGCACTCTAAGGATGAAGTTCTCTGTTAGGATGATAAGGCTCTACGAGGTCTTTAAGATACGATGGAGCCTTGTCATTAAAGGTTTTGTATGTTAGGAGAAGGATTTTAAATTCTATTCTGAATTTTACAGGGAGCCAGTGGAGAGAAGCTAATATGAGAGAGATATGCTCCCTCTTGCAAGTTCCTAGCAGTATTCTGACTGCAGCATTTTGGATTAACTGGAGTCTTTGTAGGGAACTATTGGGACATCCTAACAAACAAATGCATGGACCAGTTTTTCAGCATCACTCTGAAACAGGATGCTCGTAATTTTCACAATATTGCGCAGGTGAAAGAAGGCAGTTCTAGAGACTTGGTTTATGTGTGATTTAAAGGACATATCCTGGTCAAAAATGACTCCAAGGTTCCTCACAGTAGTACTGGAGGCGAGAG
>NW_018128083.1:564441-572193 GCF_001952655.1 Monopterus albus | reverse complement strand
CGCCTACTATGATTTTTTTTTAGTTGTACTAAGCACTAAATCAGACAGAAAGTCTGAGAATTTACTTAAAAACTCTGAATAAGGAGCAGGCGGACAGTCTTAACAACTCTGAATAAGGAGCAGGTGACAAACAATAACAAATCGAACTGGCTTTTGAGTTTTCCAGTTTGGGTGTGAAAGACTCAGAGGGAGGCTTTCAAATGAGTTATAACTAGGTTTAGGTCTAGGGTTGAGTAATAGGCTAGAGTTGAAGATCGCTGCCACACCTCCACCTCGGCCTGTGTGATCTGATTTTTCAATGGCCAAACTTGTTTGTAGTGTCTTTTGACTGTAATAACATATGTAAATAATTTGTTGAAAATTATTTGTATGTTTTAATTGGGTTGGGACTATAGGTGCAAATTAGCAGTTCTGCTCATTCTGGTGCATTTACACTGATGCTATGGGCGTCAGGGTTCATGTGCACTTTCCCTTTTTAAATAAATTAAATACATTCCCACATATGTGAGAATGTATATTCAGGTGCATATAACAAACCACATTCACATAATTATGAGCCTGCTATGAGTTAAAGAGACTAGGAACAGACAAGTGATGTTAGAAATAATCACAAAAAGGAAAAGAAGCCAGGGAGAGAAGGTGTCTGGTTCCAGGTCACTGCACCACCAGGTGAAGGTGCTGTACAACCTGCACTATCTCCCAAAGCCTTGCAACACCACAAGAAAAAAATGACACATGTATTAACTGTGCAAACAAGTCATGAAGCTAGACAGCCAGACTTTTTTAAAGTTGTGCTGTTAGCAAACTGAAGTTTGCAATTATTCCTGTCTAAAATTGGCTGCTAATGCTCATTAACAGTAGCCATTACTTACCTTAACAGCTGCGCTGCTGTACAACTATAAATATTTAGCACAGTTTGCTTCTCATGATAATCATCATGCTTACAACTTTGTAAGTGAGTAAGCATTAGAAAAGACTTAATGTGCACGTTGGCAGAGCCAAGGGGGTGGCACTGGCCACCACCAAAATCTGGTGCCACACCCACTGGAATCAGAATGTGATGTCTGCCAGTAATAATGATTGAAAAATGAAAAACAATGACAAATTGTTGGTTTAAATACAGCTACCATTTTTCTGGTGCTTTATTAGTAAGATTAGTTTTATTTTGTATCATGCATGATGCATAATATTTGCATTAATTTCTCCGACTATGTTGTTATGGAGTACTTGGCATGATTCACCTCATTGTGCAGCAGGACTAAATAAGGAGTGTATAGAAGGTTAGCTAAAGAGACAACTGTGTGTGTCTCATTTATACACCAAATAAACAATCTGATTCTTAATAATGTATCATTAATCATTATTAAGATTGATTATTTGATAAAACTAGAGATATAATTTACTTTTTACATGTATTTCAAATGTGCCATACCTCTCTAAATCTGTGTCCCAGCCTGGCCACCCTGCCCAAAATTGTCTAGATCCGCCCCTGTCTGTGCACAGTTTGTGTTTTCATTGAGCCGGATCTGCGACCAGTCTTCTGTCAAGCTATTTAGCATTTCTGTGTTTGTGCAGACCCACAACATGATAAGGCTTAGGGTTAACGGATCAATAGACTACTAGTAAGGTAGCACAACTCAACAGAATGCCAGCGGTGGCAGCAGAAGAGACTGCTGCCCCCGCTGGAAGTGATGAAGCAGGTACTGTGTATGCACTGAAGGAACTGCGGCAGCTGTCAGTCTCACAGGGTCCTAGCGTCTGTCATGAACATTATATAGTTGGGAAACTTATCCTCTTGTTTAACAATGAGTGTCATGCAAACATATCCATTGTACACAATATGATAACTTGCAATGAAGATATAGCAAATCATTGCTCAGTTCTGCAGTTCCCCTGAACTTGATGGAGGGTTTTAATCTATTTGGTTTAGTTATATGGCCCAAAACTACTGTAGTGGTTTACTCTAACCGCTCTCATGGGTGTTGTCTCCATGCAGCTGTTTGTAATGAAAGCTGTCTGTAGGTACTGTTCAGCAGCAAACAGCAGACAGACAAAATTAGCAACAAGCTGGTCAATAAATGGGAGAATTTATCAACTAAATAAACAATAACTGAATGACAACAAATCAGAGCTGAAAAGAAAGTGAATACTGTACTTACAGTATATTTACCAGGTGAACAAAAATAACTCCAACTTAATATGTTGCTTTCTAGGGTGAATAAATAGGTAGATGTTTGCTTACACATTTGCCATGTAAGGTGAAAATATGTTGTTGTATTTAAAGCTTGTTATATGTGTCCTTGTGTTTTCAAACAAGAATGCATTTAATCTCTAATAGGACTCTCTACAGTTGATCTTCCTCACCTTTTTCCCATTTTTCTTCAGTGTTATTCATTTTCACACACAGTGTTGACAAGCAGTTCTGGTGGTGGAAATAGTGGTTGTATACACAAACACAAGAACAGACTGAGTTTTGTACTGTATGACCAATCAAGGCCTCTTCGACTCTTAGTCACCTCTGCCATCTCCTTCTAAGAATCGGGACCAGACAGGAAACCTGAGCTTTGTTTTGCTCTCAGGTTCTGGGTGTGCTGACAATACCTGCGCAGGACCTCGCCACATGTTATCTTTATGTCCAATCACTTGTCTGTTTTCATGTAGGTATTGCTTCAGTGAGGAAACTATTTTGCTCACATTCATCAACCACATATCTTTATGAGCTTCACGGGGAATTACTGAGATAAGACTCACTTATTGTAAATGTACATGACTCTGGAGTTTGCACCAAAAGTGCATGCTTCAGCAGCCTCTGTGATAGAGCTCTCAATCACTGTGGAAGTCAGAAGCTTTTTCTGACCAGATGTTAAATGTGGAAGTAAACTTATTCTTGTCAGTTCTCAGTTTTGTGGTTCACAACAAGGTCATTCAGATGGCACAACCTAATAAACTGTAAAAATTAGGAGTCTAATGCAAGGCTTAGTCATTCAGCTGGCAACTTTAGTCTGGGACTGGATTGGAGAGCTCTTTGCTTTGTTGCTTTTAAAATAACAAGTTTCAACAAGTGACAAGAGATAGAAGGGAAAAGAAGACTTCAGCTCACCTTGTGCTGGTGTCATGCTTCGGACACCCAGGAAGTGCCGAGAAGTTGTCTGAGAACATTATGTACGTCCCATGTAGGCCTGTGTGACACATTAAAACCCAGATTGCATGTCAGCTGTCAGGGTAATGATACTGCAGGGAAAACAATAGGGATATTACTGTACTGTACCTGTGGGTTTGGTGACCTTTCATCTCACTGCAGCCTCTGATGTTCAGACAAAGTCTGGCAGAGGTAAAAAGGGAGACCGAGATCAAAACCTTCTGAGGATCTATAATGCAATTATACTTTGAAACTTTTTTCAAGTTGAAAGAGATTCCACTGTGTTTTGTATGGCCTCTGTTCTTGGAACCTGCAGCTAGTGATGGTGAGATTGGTTCAGTTTTAAGAAGAATAGGAACCTGAGGGACTCTCACTGGTCAACACACAAATTGCTCAGTATTTGTAGGAATTACATCAGTATTGGACAGTTTTGGAGCTAAAATTTACATCCAATGTTCAGTGCCACTCTCACCCCTGAATTTAACACTAGAGCTAGCAGCTGACAATCTCAGCTTAGCAAGTTCCTGTATATTTACAGCAAACCCAGACCTGTCCAAAAGCACCTCTATATTATATATTTTGTTAGCTTAAGCCATGTGAATAATGTAATACTGCTGGTTGTGTATTGCATGCATCACTCCTGTGTGAATGCATGCATGTGCACCCATGTGTAATGAGGATATAAAATAGGGGCCAGGTAACCAGTGGAGACTCCAGAAAGTTAGTGATCATTTTCAGCACATAATTTACATGCAATTTAATTTGTACAGTTTTTGTAAAAAACATTTAGATAAATGAACTGTAGAGGTGCAGGCAGGCAGATTTTGTCACTGCTTGGCAGAACCTGTTTCCCGCTGTCTTTAACTAAGCTAAACTAACTGATTTCTGACGGTAAACTTAATGGACAAACATAAGCATTATCAATCTACTCAGCTAACTGCCAGAAAATGGATAGAAAGTGTTTTAGTTGCCCAACACTAACCATACCTTATTACTGGGTTATTTGCCATAAATGTGATTGGCCTATAACCACAGGACCATATACCCAATCCATTTACATGTATGTTTCTAAGTGATTAGTTGTTGTTTTTTATTATTTCTAAATTTTAGTTAAATGACTCAGATGAAGGCCACAAGCCAAAAAGAGCACTGGTCTTATAATAAAGTTGGTCTATACACTGTAAGGGTTGCTAATTTTCTTTTACCTTTACTGTTTATTTTTCCTCATTTATACACCTTGGCAGTGGGTGGTGGTCTGCCAGAAGTTTCTGCTTTGCCATTATTACAATCCTGCCTGACTTTGACTTTTGCAAAATTTGTAAGATTTTGGCCTGTCAAATAAAGCTTAAAAAAGCCAAAACAAACAAACAAAAACAAATCCAGCATCATTTACATTCATGTTCACCAACTTGCAGTCCTCTCTGTATCTTGCTTTGTTACCTTCACAAGCTGATCAGTGCAGTAACGTGATGCCATTAGTTGTGTATCGCATCACCTGTGTGCACATGTGCACCTGTGTGCATGTGCTCAAGGTAAAAAACAGGGACCCACATATGTAAAAACAGGTCCATAGCACTGCTAGAGGTCTCTAACGCCACAGAGAACCTTTAATGCTTTTTGAGAACAGAAGAGGATATTTAACTAACAGTTGAGGTCGGCAAATCAATCTGTCACTCACACAGACTCGGCATCGCACATAGCTGATGATGAGCGCTAATACAGAACCCTGCTATTAGCAGATTAACTCTCATAAGACTTCAGTAGAAGTCAGGCGTTGACTCACCTGCAGTGTTGACAGAAGCACTTCCACATATTTGTGACAACCTTCACATGCACAACGTCTAACCTCACTGCTGTCAGCTTCCCATGGTGTCTACATTTTAATGTGGGTTATGATACCGAGAATATGTAAACACCACAATGCAATGAATCAGAGATGCTCTGCACCTGGTGACTGCCAAAAGTTAAAACAAACACACAGGGATCTAAGTTCATATTTCCCAGAATAAGATTAATAAAGACTGTTTCTTCCTTCTGCTCCCTGAGAGGTGCATTCTGCTTTCCCATGGCTGCCTCATGTTGCTTGTTGCTGTCCCCTCTATCATTGTTTAGACAGCTTGAGGCCTCCTCAAGAAGGGAAAGCTGATATTTATGGTGAGGCTTTCAGGATTAACCATAAGCAGGCAGACTCAGGCAGACTGCTACTGATACAAACTTTTATTTATAGCTCTTCAGGAATAAAATGGACAGGTTCAGATCGTGACGTCACATTTAACAGGCTACGTCACCTAACACCGAGTTTCCACCTGAGTATGTTCCAGTGAGAGCCAAGTGCAGGATCACACCTCTGCTGACACTTGATTGGCTGAGAGTTTAGTATGAGGTCGGAGGTGTCCATCGGAGTCACCCTCCACCCAGAAAAACACAGCTGGCCAGACCAATGATGTCAGAGCAAGGATAATAACTAAATAACTGATGCCGGCCGGGCTGACTGACATGGAGCCAATATGCTGTAAGGATACAGGATGAGTGAAGAAAAAGTACAGCAACAGTACTGCAAAGCACTGGTAGCACTCACCAACGAACTGATTATCACTTAAGAACATATAGTTTCAGCTCTCTGGCTCCTTGATCAGCTGTGTTTGTCTTCTAAAGAATTATACACATTACTTACAACTTGGGTCTCATTCTTGGGTTTTATCCATTGTTTGGTTATGATAACACTGACAAAATACAGACAAGTCAACCATTTTGTCAGATGATTATTTGAAGGTAAAAGCAAAAGTAAGGGCATCTAAAACAGTAAGTGTGCCTTTGTTTATTCCTCCAAATAAGACCAACTTGGGGGTTTGACTAAAGGCAGCCTGATTGTTTGACTTCTCTTATTTTATTCCCAGTTAGACTTTTTGATGTTGCTGTCACCAAGATCATAGCAATGAGCTTGTCTTGCATTTAACTTGGTATTATTAATAGGAATGATGGCCAAGATTACAATAAAAGCCTTTAGCCTATTTAGTTCAAAAGTTACACCGCAAAACATATTATCTCATTTGCCTGTGTAGGCATGGAGATAGAGAGATTTCTGCACCCAATATAATGGAAGTGAATGGCATTTTTGTTTCAACAAGTCTGCCAGCCTATATGACCCGCAAGGATCATTTGTCCCTTTCCTCTCATAGGAGCGTCTCCTGAAATAGCACCACTACATTGCAAGGCAGAATTACACAATTTCTTATACTGACCTTTCTTGTATTTTTGTGGTTTTTGTATTGATTCAGTGTGTTATTTCTTCTCATTGCCCCGCCCATATTGACATCTTCTGCTTCCTAATTAGGAGGATTGAATAGTGCAGTTCAGCTCTTTTCTGATTGCTCCTGATTGGAAACAGACTGACTGAATCATTCCGACTGAAAACACCTGAGTGCTGAATTTGTAGGTGTCTATATATGTGTGTTCTTAGTGCAGTGTACAGATCTTTTGTCTATTTTTGCCTCCCACATATGTGAGCCATGTAGATCATTTGTCCCTTTCCTCTCATTGATGCATCTCTTGAAATAGTGCCACCACATTACAAGGCAGAATTGCAAGACCTCTGCCAACATTAACAATAATAACAAGCTTAACACACTTTCATTGTCATGGAAATGGTCAAAAACACGACAGCAAGCATTGTGCAACTCTGTCATCATTTAAACTGCCACTATGTTTATAAAACTGTCATGTTTCATTATGTTTTGTCACATTTTCCTTACGTTTGGGAACAAACACTACTTGGTTAGGTTTAGGAACAAGTAGTCATGAATATCACACACTGGATTCAAAACCTGCTCATCTGAAGGGTAGTCCTGTGTTTTGTGTACCCAGCCATTCACCCCAGCCTTATTGTAACAGTGACTTTCTGCAGCGCTAAACAATGGTATTTAATAAATTCAACAGCAACATCTATTTTCAGAAACACTGGATAATCCACAAATCTCAATATCAGCAATGTTACTTGTGTGCATCATTCATTGTCTGTGTGACAAGATACCACAAGGTAAATGAAAAATACATATTTTTGTATGTTGGGGAAGCCAGTGTATTAATGATGTGTATTTCTATGTATAACCTGGCTGCAAACAGTACCACCTCAGAGGGTGTACTATAGTTTGCCCTTTAAACACACTCCCATACAAAGAGGGCTCTGCGAGATTAATACTGCAGTCTTCAGGCTTACAAAACACTGTACCTGTAAGAATGCACTCTCATTGTGCACCTGACTTGAAAGAGAAAATCAGATCCAATCCAGCTATTTACAAACTTGCCCTTAGTTTCTGGGCTACATGATAGGCCGACATAGCAAAGACACAATGGCCGCTCCTCCCCCTGGAAAAATGTAGCGCTCCTCTGGAATGCTTAGCAGGTTCCTGGAGGCCATTCCCCATTCAACAAACAATCACTGCTAGGTAATAAAAGAAGCATTGGAGTGATATGTCAGCAGTGTGCACGAGGCTTGAAAGCAGTGGGATGGTGTTCTAAGACTGCATTCATGTTTTCTCTCAGAGGGGAAAGCTATACTATTATTACTGTACCAGTAGCCATCAACACAGCTACAGTACTTCTTTCAAATAAAT
>NW_018128083.1:545705-564413 GCF_001952655.1 Monopterus albus | reverse complement strand
TCCACCCAGCAGTAATTGCTGCTCCTGAGGTCCAGTGATTCTCTAGTTACAGCTGCATGTACAGCAAAGGCTAGTTCCCAGTCATAATCATGTATCTAATAAATTCTACAGAAATACAGGACACAATGCAGTAATTTTGTTTTCATTTACAGCCATCAACCTTTTTGGAATTCAAAGTAATTTATCATGTGATATTGATATACTATAGAGTTTGAAATGCTTAGTTGTGCTGTTTCTCCACTGCTTTTCCCATTAATCACCTGTTAATCAGACACCAGTGAACATATAATTAAATTGTGACAACTTCATCAGCTTGTGTAATATCTCCTGTTTACAAGCTCCTTAAAATACACAGTAGTAACACAGAGGTATGCTTTGTCTCATCTGCACGTGGTGTAACTCTGAGCTACAAAATCTATTGAAGCCATTCATTATTTCACCCAGGCGACACAGTGACACAGTGGTTAGCACTGTCACTTCACAGCAAAAAGGTTTCAGGGTTGAGTCCCAGCCAACCTGGGGCCTTTGTGTGTGTTTGCATGTTCTCCCTGTGCCTGCGTAGGTTCTCTTTGGGTACTTCGGTTTTCTCCCACAGTCCAAAGATATGCAGCTTAGGTTGATTGGTTACTCTAAATCGCCCCTAGGAGTGTGTGTGTGAGTATGTATTTGTCTATATGTCAGCCCTGTGATAGGCTGGTGACCTGTCCAAGGTCCCACCTCTTGCCCAATATCAACTGGGGCTGGTTCCAGACCATGGATGGGTTATTTCACCCAGCACAGACTGGCACAGCAGTGTGACAGCTGGAAGTCAGTATAAACACTTCGTACTCGTATTGATGCCGTCTCACAAATTGCTTTCATACCTGACCTTTTCCTGCCACACAGCCACCTGAAGCCAAAGTGTTTCCACTGTCTGAGGCAAACAGGGCTTTAGTGAAGCTTGGGATGTTATGTATACCTGAATGTGTTGAAAAGTATACCACACAGTAAAACTTTAGATCTTTTGCAATCAAGCTTTTAGAAGAAGAGCACTTCATTTTAGCCATCACAGGACACACTCAGCTTATATATACACAGTTGTAGTAGTGCTTTGAGTCACAGCTTACTAGAGAGTCCACATATCTGGACCTCAGGCAACTCCCTGTTAATTAATGACTTCATCAGTTTGTTACTATATTTGGTGACTGGTAGATCCATGGGCACATCATCATAACAAATTCACACTTTCCTTTATAATGAAGTCAGGCAGACTGTTGTGAGGCTGATGTGCTGATGCCAGTGGAACATCCACAGGCACCCAGCCTATAGTGCAGAAATGTATACATGCAGCAAATCAGGCATTTTAATATAGTGTTAACAGGTTATTTCACAAAAATTACAAAGAAGTTTACATCACAGAGTTTATTAGTCACATTTTGTTTTTCTTGGACAAGGCTGGTGATAAATGGTTAGAGTTCTATCAGAATTGATATATGCGCCTGTTACCACTGGATTGTTAAAGTTAATCCTCTTAGCTCCAACGCAATGCTAAACACTGACAATGAGGCTCCATAGTGTGGCTATCGGGAGCAATCCCATGGTTGTGGAGATGCTAAACAGCTTGATGTGTTGGGTTAGGCCCCCACAAAGGAGAGTGCACCCTGAAAGAGGCAATATTTTTTCAAATTGTCTGGCTGGTGAGCAATGATAGAGCTGGCTGTCACATTTTTCTCCCTAACAACAGAGGAGCTCACAGGCCCTCCAGTGTGACACACAAGCACCCTTCCGGCCTTGTTTGCATTCAAATGTAATACAACTAAGAGGTGACTTTCCCTCACAGCTGGGCAGAAAACAGATTAGGTCAGAGTGACAGGCTTCTTGGGCATCCTGCCTCATTGGCTGGTCACACTGAGGAAGAAAAGAGGCCTCACTAAGCTCAGCTTTAGAAGCCAGTTGAGGGCTTTGCTATCCCTTGCTATCACTTCCAGCCATGATGACCGGCTCACAGACAAGGTTAGCCATTCAGCAAACTCTCCTCCCAGTGCCAAGGCACAAACCCCCCACAGCTCTGAGGTTTGACTGCTGTAATGTGGGATTTTATGTTTGAAAAAGATATCACCTGTGTGAATTTTTTTTATTGATTTGCCATGAATGTGTGCTAAAAGTGTAAAGCAATAGATGTATTTGCCACAGTACATTATAGTGTCATTGTTTCCTATTGTTCCCATATGTAAATCTGTGAATGACAGTAAGAAGCTGCTGTTTCACTATTTATCTTCCTCAAAATAAAATGTCAAATGTAAAAGAAGAGTAAAAGAACATTTAACTGAAGGAGTGCAGACTTAGCAAAACAGGGCCTCTTGTGATTCACGTGCAACTATTCTGCCATTATAAAACTCTACAAGCAAATAAAGGTACTAGGGGCAGTTCCATTTAAAACCATGCATTGTGTTTGTCAGAACTTTAAAACATAAACATGAATTATTAAAACAATAAATAGAGGAACCTCATCTCTGGATGTTTTTTTATACTGTGATTAGTTTATTAGGTTGACACGCAGTCACTAATGTCTGCCATGCTCCAATGAAGCTTTTATTTCCTAATAGAGCCCTCCTCTATAGTTGTTGGCCCCAAAATACAACCCACTGCGTGTCCCTAAAGCATAGTTTGTTTAAAGCTCAGCTCTCTGTTGACATTGGCTTTATTCACTGCAAGACACAGGATGCTTCTATTTGAAAACAAGCAAGCACAGTTTTGTTTGCATGCTATTGGACAAAAGTTCACATAATCACATGTATATATATAAATATATATATACATGTGATTATGACTTTATAAAAATTGAACAAATATTTTACCTGAGGCCTGTAATAATTTTCTGACTTTGAGCACTGAAAGCTATTGTGATCATTTTTATAAGAACCTCATGGTGCATTTAATGACATTCAGGTTCAAAATAATGTCTAACTTCCTCTGATTAGATGATCGACTGATTATGAATTAGCCACTACTGTAGTTTTCTAGTGAATGTTAGAGCATAGCCTACAAACTGCTCCACTTGGGTTCATTATCAGAGACCTCAGGAACCTGAGCGCCCTCTGCAGGATGTCTAAGGGATGGATTCCATTATTCATGCAACTAACTCAGCAAGATGTTCACTCACATACTCACATGCACTGACCTACACATCTTATAGCAGTTCACCTAGATAAACAAATAAATAAACAAATCATTACCTGGACTAGTGAATAATGAGTATAAACTGCAGGCAATCAGCTCATTTATTAGACAGATTCCATTTAGCTTTGCTTAATTTTGCAGAGTAAATATGTATATAAGACAAATACTGGATACTGCAGTGAGTAGTAATTTTTTCAATTAAATGGTCAATAACGTAACGCCAACAAACACACACACACACACACACACACACAGACAAATTGTGTTTCCATCACTTCAGGGGACTTATCCTAACCTTGACTATAACCACTACTTGCCTAACACTGACCCTTCCCCTAACCATTATAGCAAGTTATCACTCTAAACTGTTATGATTTACATTTGGGGGACATGCCTTTCATCCCCATATGGATGCTGGATTCCCACAGTGTGACTGTGTGAACAGAATTAGGTCCCCACAACATGAGTAATACCGGGCCACACACAAAAAAAATCAAAGGTACATGAGTAATACCGGGCCACACACAAACAAAATCAAATTCAACATTTCACATAAGACCATTTATAAGATAAACAAAATGTGGAACTAAATGAAATGAAGCTTTTTACCTTTAGTAGTACTTACGTCAACTCAGTAAAGATGCCTACATATGTATTATTATTATTAATTCAAGAAATATTTTCAGTCATGAAGCACGGCTAAAACTTAAGGGGAAGTTTGTGATATCCAATAAATGTTGTGTCTTCTGTTTCAAGTTTGCTTGATTGTTTCCCCCCAGGATTAAACATGACCACAGTCTTTTAGCCATACACCAGAAAATAGACAGACATCCCACTCTGTCAGATGAAACATTTATGAGAACACAATATAATGACATGCCAGACAAGACCTTATTGGTGTTTGTTGTTAATAGGCCACACACCCAACAGTCATGTCATTGATGACAGCTGTAGAACTTAGCCATGAAGGCCGAGAAGCACCTACATAACTGAAACCTCAGTGGCAGTGTGGGTTAATCTTTTAATTGTTCTGAAAGGAGAACAAAACAGAGACCACAAAAACAGTTTCAGCACCTTGGAGAGAGACACACTTTGTTACAGAAGGTTAAACTGTCCGAGTAGACTGACATGCCCATATGTAGGAGGTCAAAATGGTCAGTTATGGGTGCCCAGTGTACCAATGAATTTCTGCCCACTCAACAGCTGTCAAATGTATAAATGGCAATGGGCACTTACCTAGCAATCCACCTTTGGCCCCTTCTCAGGCTCTGCTGAGACACCAACCTGGATATCTTGATTTTTAACCAATGCAGAACAGTTAGGTTGGTTGGGGACGACTGCAGTGACTCTGGCCTACTGCATGAGAAGTGGCGGAGTGCTGCTGGTGTTGCTTTAAGGACTAGTATACATTTCTCAAGTACATTTTTGCAGTAGTGGTGGTTTGTTTGTCAGGGCAGCACGATAGTACACTGATTAGCAACATCGCCTCACAGGAGCCATTCTGTGTGATATTGGCATGTTCCCCCTGTGCCTGTGTGGATTTTCTGCAGAGACCCCAGCTTCCTCCCACAGATCACAGACATGTAGGTTAGGTTGACTGGCCAGTGACTCACTGCCTTTTCGATGTGTCAGCTCTGCCGCTGACCATGATGACCTATTCAGGATCAGGTCAGATTAGGATTGGTTCCAGCCCCCTTGCCACTCTTTACTAGACAAGCTGTATAGCTAATGGATGGTCAAAGGTCAAAGTGTTTGTTATATGCACAGTTGGGAAACGTGTTTCCCTGTACAATGAAATTCTTACTTTGCTGTCCACACGAATGCCACACAATACAAATGAAATAAAGTAGATTAGCAATAACACAAATCCAAATAGGCAGTAACACAAATCTAAGGCACTGGTGCTGGGTTGGTCACCCTTTTGTCTGGCCTCCTCCTTAACACTGGACAGATCTCTTGTCACACATTTACTCATTTTGTAGCAAAGTTGATAAGGAACATTTCCTCATCCAGATTGAAAATCTAGTGCAACCTTTTAAAATGGTTGGGATGAAGTTATAATCCTTTATGCTCTGAGAACAGATGTGTTAAAAACTGCACATTTTGTTACAGTTTAGCGTGTACTCAACAGGGACAGGACAAATTGGGTCAGATGTAACACAATTAATTTATTTCTTTGCACATGTCAAATAGGCCAACACACATATATGTATATTGTTATTCTGATAAAAAAAGATCATGATAAATCATCTTTTGATAGATTGTTGTGTTGTTGGATTAATGTGCAATTACAAATTTCTGTCCAAGTTATGTATCAACAATTTTTTGACAGCAAAAGATGAGAAACATACATTTATTAAGAATTTATTTGAGACTCAGTTGTTGACACTGCCTACAAAAAGCTCATGTATGGTATTTTCACATGGCAGGATTAGCAAATAAGACAGCCAAGTTAGCTACAGGTTATGCATTTGTTACAGCTTGTTCCAGTTGAAACCCCATGAACCATGAGAGAGGAAAATGTGTGAAAGAGATGGCATTATCGGTGCCAGTCAGTCTCTGGCCAAGTGAGCTTTCTGATTTTCAAAACTCCTATTCTCTGAATACATTATCTTTTGTACCGCAGTTTAAGGCCTTGTAACACTGAATATCAAAGCAAAGCCAGTTAAACTGGACTTTCTATAGATTTTACCTGACAATAGTTTGTTGACCATATTTTCCCCTCAGATCTACTGAAATTTGCCTACAACCAGCAGTAAAATGCTCTGGAGCTGTTGTTTAGATGGTGTTGTTTCAGCATTAACAGTAATCTGAGAGCAAATGTTAAGTTAGTGTGTGTCTACAAACCTTTCAGTTGTTTGGAGATGACAGTTAAGTTATTAGGAGAATGTTATGAGACATTAAGGTCACAGCTCACATCTGCACCTGGTGGCCTTAATGACAAAAATGATCTGAATTACAGAGTAAGGGATTTTATCTGTTCTATCATCACCTGCATATAGGTGCACTTTGCAGCTAAATTAATGTCTCTATTATTGCATGTGCTGAGAGAAGGAGTCTTGCAGGTGAATACACTTATAAAGGGGTGGTGCACCAAATGAAGTCCCTCTAATTGTCTAATCTACAACAATGAGATGTGCCTCCACACCTGTTTTTGGAAGAGAAGTTAAAAAAGAGAAGTGCTTGTTGTGAATGTTACCATCTGAATCAAAGCTTCCCCTTCTGCTGAAAACCAGTGAAGTTAATAAGGTCTTCACATACTGATGACTCTGAGGGCAGGAAAGTTACTGAGCTGTCCACATCAGTCAAAGGGCCCATCTGGGGAGGAACTCTACATCATGGCAAACTGAGATAGATGTGTCCACCGTTTCCTGCCAGGGGGTCGATGAAAGAACTATCACTTTATGGCACTTCTGGTAGCACACTGGCTAGGAGATAAGTGATAACAGACAGTAAATAGAGCCCTATGGCACCAGTTATCACATCAGAGCTCTTTTACAGGTCACACCGACAGCAGAGGTGAGAACGGCAGATAGCTGAGCTCAATCATCAGATATTTAGAGGTGGAGGGAATCAGATAAGGAAAGAGAATTACCCTTGAGATTTAGGACAGCAATAATTGACAAGAGTAATAGTGGACCTGGCATCACATCAAGCAGTGGTTCACCACAAATTAGCACCAAAGCAGGTACATGTGGGTTTGTGCTGAGAATCGTTGAGACTGACTGTACTGTATGTTGAAGTTACAGTGCCCAGCAACAAAGAGAAATAGTAGCTTGAGATTAGAGAAGCTTTACACTCAGTGCAGGGGCCAATAATAAGTGGCTGGCTAGAGATTATACAAAAAAAAAAAAAGATTTCTGTAAATGTAGTGATAATTGTGCTGCATGGGTTCACTACTAGAGTAAAGCACTGCTCAAATAGCTAAACCTAAATGCCATTAAATGTCACAGTTTCACTCCACACAGCTGAGTTTGAACCTCACTGTCTATCTCTCTTTTTCACTCTACAAACAGCAATTTTTGTCACTTTTCCTGTCGGGCTGTTTGAACTGAGTGCAACACTGTTGATGCTTTCCAGGAGAGCTAAAAGTGCACACCCTGGGCCCCATATTGACAACAACACTGCATCTCATGCAGATGGCCAGTTTTTTACTCCTCAACTATGCTAACACTTCACCACAGCTATGAGCACTTTTGATTTTGGATGTGGTTGGACATTGTGCCAGGCTCATTAGCCATCCCTTAACAGTCGTATCCTAAAGACTAAAAGACAACTTAGACAAATCCTTTTATGTTTTTTTTAAATTGACAAGTTGGTATCAGATATGGGTCACAGAGCTGGTGAAATTTAGATTTTTACATGTTATAAAATCAAAAAAATGGAACTAAGTGATTTTAAAAATGTTTTGATGTATTATTTTTCATACGTTTCCCTCCAGTATCAACATTTAGTCGATGAAAGCATTGAACCTGTTACACTTCCAAGGTTGTGCTTACTCTCATTACTTACATTAACTTTAGTGAAAGATGCTGATCTGAAGAATTAGAGCCTGTGTAGACTTTAGAACCTCTGACTTGCTCAAGGCTCTTAGAATCCTGCATTTCCGTTAGCTAGCTGGCTGTTGTTGCTAATTGTTAACTGTTGTAACTAAACTAAAGCTAAATTTCCCTCACCCTCTGGACTGGGGCAGCCCGAGATTAGCACTGACCAGTAGAGACATAGGTGTGTCCTAGGATTAATTTCAGCCATAGTTCTACCTTTGAGTAGGCAGATAACCTGGAGGAGGTATTTGTGAGTAATGAGAGGGAGGCTGACAGCCCTTTCACAAGCATGCTGAATATCTGTATTCAGGAAGTTCAACACCTGGTCCACACTGCTCATTGTCACAGTGAGGGCATACAGGCTATCTCCTTAAATTATCATGTCTTTATAGACGTCCTGTCACTGATCCTACCTCCATATTAAGTCATTAAGTTCTCAACCTCTCCCATGCAGGTTATTAACAGACATAATTTGGACTTAATTACACCATTATAACTCAGCAGTAATGATAGGAAGCACTGAGCTTGTCTTTGAAGTGAGATCTCGATCTTCTGGAAGATGGATAAGCACCAGTCCTGCAGATCAAGCTGATACATCCATGTCAACAGCCTCAGGGGTCATAAAGAGAAAGGTCTGTTAATTTGTAAAACACACTGATGCTTAAATTTGGAACATGAACATCTGCTCGGTGGAAGTGAAACAAACATATTGGACATACCCTTTTAAGTATATGTTTTTGAGGACATCGAGGAGACACTGGTTTAGAAATATGAGGCCCTTGGCATGTGTAGATCTTTAAATATACGCATACTGTTGGAACAGTATTTGTGATGGATAATTCAGGTTTGGATTGTAGATTTTCTGCATGTTTTGGAGCGAAATGACACCTCTGCTCAAATAAGCTGGATTTCTACTGTCGCCAGTTAACTTCTAAACTCAGATATACAATATGGCTGATTCAGAGGTAGCCTTTTTTGAACAATGTCCCCTTTATGTGTACCCTCCTGTGATTGTCTGTCAGCTCCCCCTGCCCCCTCCCTCCCATTTGGATTTCCCAGTAGTCAGACAGCTCCAGGTCAGTCTGCCAGGCAGGTTTTACCTGCACCTGAACTCTGCATCACCTCCTGCTGCAGCCGGCAGCACCGGCAGTGCTCTCTTATTCACTGAGCAAACGGTGAATTCCAGGTTTGTGCCCTGAGGCTGTGATACTTCCACAATACATAGCCCTAATATGTTTTCACATGAAGCTTCTAATAGAAAAAAGGGAGGATTTGCTTCTGGGACCATATCTAGGAAAGGATTGTGTTGCTGGTTGTCAGGAAATTTGAGATTTACATGAATTTACTTTGACAAACAATGCACCTTGTAGATTTATCTTTTTTGCATTAAATTGTTGTAAATCACTTGTCTCAGCTGTTTTTTTTTTTTGATTAATTACAAAAATCAGTCTAAATGTAGTGTCACAAGTATAACATAGTGCTAATTGAGAAAAATTTGATTTAAATCTAAAGGCCCTGAAATCCTATCAAATAACATGATGACAAAAATAGCTGTGAATAATATGATAAATCAATCAACTTCATCAGACTGACAGGTCACAACAACCTGATGTTTGTTACCAGATTCTTAGTCAAATATAGCAGTTTATCAATTTTTCAAACAAACCTGCTTTGTTTTTCTTTGGTAAGTGGCCATGGTATAATACACTCATGTGAGTGTCTCATGTTATGAAGTATTATATAATGCATATAAGACATTTTATAACTTATGAATTACTTAAATGCTTCATTGCCAAACTTTGAAATATTTCCCATACAATAATATCTTACAGCCAACCAAGTTTTACATCACAGCAACATATCATTAAGCCTCTCTGTTGTGGTGTATCAACTACACATACAGCTCTCACATGCTTTGCACACAAAGGTTTTCTGCTTGGCATGCTTTCAGGTATTTATAGCCAAAGGAACAATACATCAAGTTACAGGCAGCAGAAAAAAAAAAACAAACAAGACAGGATTATGCCAGTTTCTGCCAACTATGAGGCCCATGAACCTCAGTTTACCTGTGTTTTCTCTGACTGGGATTCAGGAATTTTTTTTTTCTACAAATACCTCAACATGTCTGTTTACAGAGTTTACAGTAAGGCCTGTACACGCCTAAACATTTAACCTGGGGTGAATCTCAGCACAGAATATATCTACAGTGTACCCTTCAGTATGTAAGACAGATAGCCAAAGCAAACTGTGTGTTGAACACTAGTAGCTCGGTCATTCAGACAGTGCTGTTGCAGGAGTGTAAACAGTGGGGCAGCTGTACAGCAGCAAAGAGTTGAGGAGGAGGTGTCTGAGGATTGGTCAGACTTTGGCAGCTGAGTCAGAGTTTTAAAATGAATGCCCTCTTCTGAACCTGTTTCTGCCTAGTGTGGAGGTATTTGTTCTATATTTGTATCAGCCTGGCAGATCTAATGCAATCACACTCATCTACATTAAAATGTGATTTAAACACAGTGAAAACTCCCAAAATGACCCTGGTTGATTTTAAGGGCACCATTTTATAATGACTCACAATGTCAACGCTCTTCTGAACAACAACAACAACCTGCCTCTGGAATGGGATGCTCATGGCCTCAGGGGATGCTTGCCGCCTTCCCTCCTTTCACTCTCCAGATCCTTCTCCAAAGGGTTCAGGTGGAAGGAATGATTTTAATGGTTTGTTGTGGTCCCACATGTTGTGGTTTTCAGTGGGTCCATCTCTCCTGGAAGACTGACCTTCTGTTCATTTGTTTGGATAGGACCGTACCAGAGTCCAGGCTGTCCCACTAGGTTATGGACAGCAGGCGTATGTGTTCTCAGGTATTCCTGTTCCATCTGGTGTATGGGAGCATTCAACTTGTGGTGTGGCTACCCAATAATGTGCTATGGCAATATCAGGTAAATCCCATTGATCGTTTCTCATTCCTCACTTCTTGCGCCACCAGGAAGTTGTTCCAGTTCGCCATCTTGAAGAAAGTCCCAAAGCTCTTATTCCTGCTCTGAAGAGTGAAGAAGCTGCCTGGAAGAGACATGAGTGAGAATACACAAGTCTTTTATGAACAGACATATCCTTTTTTCAGAAATCAGTTGGTGATGGGACGCTTCTGAAGAAAGTACATCTCATGTCTCTATAAAATGTGCTCCCTTGTTTCCTCTGTCCTCGCATTTTTTCCTTACATCTTTGCTTCGCATCTTGCATGGTGGGAACTAAGACACAAGGGAAAGACATAAGTGAGGCAAGTGTAGATACAGGTAAATGAGTTGGGATTTACCCGTGGTTGTCTCAGTCCAAATTTCCTGGTACAGAATGAACGTAGCAGAGAGGGTGTGTCTGAAAGAAGTATGCATGTACCTTGACACCATGCACAGTGATCCTGTCAACAGAACAGACATACAGTATGGGTTATGGTTAGCAAGCATTTGTTTTCTAGTTAATTTTGGGTCAAGGTTTCACATAAAGTACACTTAGGTTTATAAAATGAAACACATTTTTAAAAAATAAAATTAGTTGTTCAAAGCTTTTTAACTTTGGACCTCATAAATAATGAGTGTGTAGTTGGGGTCCCTTGTCATGTTTCAGATGTCCATGAGTCAGCAGCAGCTCCACCACAGAGATGCTCTTCTAACATGGTTTCAGATTAAACATTACAGGAAATGGGTGGATTTACTGCACTCTGCACTATTAAAGGATAAATCTGCTTAAGCTTATTACATTAGTGAGTATGTTTTCACAAATGCTAGAAACATAAAAAACATGATGATGAGTCACAGAAATATCAACCAATCTTACGTATACTGCATACTTATGTGTCAGTGAATCTGTGCTCTGGACTAGAAAATAGAAAATAAATGATAAATGGTGCTCACGAAATCTGAGTCAAGTTAAATCCAGGACATTTGAAAGATTCCTCCATCAGCACAGCGGAGCAAGCCAAGCAATAGCCACACACACAAATATACTGTAGATCATATAAATTTAAAGTATGCATTCAGTACACTGTAGGTCAGCACTTCCTCATGCAGGAACTAGATACAATCACATTTCCTTCAGTTAAATGAAGACAAGTTATTGTTTTGGGCAACAAGAAAAAAAGGACAACTGTTACTGCTCAGCTCGATTCTAAAGCTATAAAGACAAAAACTCAAGTCAGAAATCTTGGTGTCATAACCGACTCAATTGCAAGCTTCGCCCGTCACATCAAGGCCAAAGTTAAATCATCTTTTTATCATCTCAAACAAACAACAAGAATCAAAGGTCTCATGTCCAGACCTAGAGAAATGAATTCATGCCTTCATCTTGGAATGTAATGGCGCTGTGTATGGCTGCCTTAATTGTGCACTCTCTCATGTGTTTGTTGTTTTTTCTTGTTTTCTCGATCTTCTGCAACCCATCCTCGATTACCTTGACCAGAGAAGAGCTACTAAACATCAGACAACTCACTCTGAATTTTAAGAGGTCATTCTGCTGATTCAACTGCACTAAAGCATCGAACTGTGTCTGCAAAGCATCCAGGTTCCCATAAGCAATGCCAGCAGTTGCATGAATGCAGCAGGGTGTTGCTTTTGTCCTGATTTATTCCTGGGGAATAATATTTAGTACATGTGACAGGAGGAGAAAAAGAAGGCACCTGCGCTGTGCAGGCTTCTACCACACACAATTAAACACATGGCTGTATGGAGCAGAGTACACAAGCAGGTTTTACTAGTGAGGACAGGACCACGCTGGAATTTCTGAGGTGTGCACTAAGTCGGCAGTAAAAACACTCCAGGTATCTATCCCGGACTCCCACACACAGTCAACCCAGTGTAAAGTGGTCATGCATCCCGACGGATCTGTCACCAGATGCTTAGTGTGTCCCACAGTTGCTGACGGCCCTGGCCCAGCTCTTTGTCTGCCTGACTGCTGCACAACAGAGCAGATTCACATTCCCCACATCCACAGGCAGCACCAGGCACCTCTCTGTGGGAGAATACTTTATGATGACCTGACACACATTTTGTCCTCTCAATTTGTCATCCAGTGAAAGGATGCTCATTAGCTGTGGATGGGAGCTATTTCCAATCTGAAAAGCAGAAGCAGGGAGCATCTGGCCTTTGTAGTGCGCTCAACTGAAGCCAGTGCCAGGTCAGGCTACATTTAGCCTACAGTACCTGCTCATTTGAGGGGAGTGGGTGAGGTGTAAATCACAGCGGGGCTTCCTGCTCTGACTCACAGGGAGACATAGCTATCAGCATAGCCTGAAACCCAGTGAAGCTTCTTCACTGAAGAGCGAATATGCCTTTGGTAATAACAAATACTCTAGAGCCACTGTTTTTCTCAAGACAAGACCCAGCTCTTTATTGTTATGGTGGTCTGTCCATTACATGGCTTTAAGATATTTATTGGCCCGAAATCAATTAACAAAAGATAGTGTACATTCCTGAGCTGAATTGTTACTTAAGGTAACAGCTCACTTGAAAGCACTGAGGGATGTCCAGCTAAGAGGAAGACAGAGCTATAGATAAAGAGGAAGACAGAAAGAGCACACACACTGTACATTGTTACCATGACTGATAGAACTGATGCAAATAAGACTCATGTTCAAATAAACAGAAATGATCTTTTAAAGCAAATCTATCTGCAGCCTAAACAATGACTTACAAGGGTTGTCACAATTTCAAAAGTTCATTTAAATGCAGGGCATTTCCAAAACGTACATTTCAGACAAAACAACTACTGCTAACATGTAATCCACCCATTTTTCAGCACCTTCTGCTCAACCACAAGGCAGACTGTTTAAGTTTACTATTCATTACTTATTTTTTTCCCCCGTTCAATTTAAAGTTAGCATTACTAGTATTAGTAACTAACTAGTACTAGTTAGTATACTTTTACATTCGAGCACAGTAGGAGATGTAACTGATTGCTTGCTGTTGCTTGCTGTGTTTTGTGCATGTATGTACCCGGGTAAAAAAAAAACCCTGTGAGTGTGATTCACCTGTAGCCAGTCTGGTGGAAATCTTTTCACAGTGTAAATAAATCACCTTGAAACTGAGCTGATTGTGGCACAGCCTGACAAGTAGCTTTGACTGAGGCCTAAGGTAATGTTGCAGTCTGTGTGTGTGTGCGTGTGTCACTGCAGCAGCACAGAGGCAGACTGCATGCCACACAGTGAGACAGCAGCGAGATCCGTCATCAGAACCATTAACCTTTGTTGTAGCCAGACCCACCTACGTCAGGCGATGAAAGTTCAGGTTAAAGTGCACTTGGCTGAGAAAAGCTCTCTGCTCTCTGCTTTCTCAAATCCCCAGATTAATTTGGCTTGATAGGATGGAAGTGTTTGCATTTATTACAAGACTGGATGATTCACTGTGCAGTCATCCTTAAGAAAAGCTTTTCAAAATACTTTATTATCAGAGAGCTGTATTTCAGTTACATCTCCTGCTGTGCTCGAATGTAAAAATACATCTAATATTTAACTGCCATATCTGTTCAAGTATAACTAGAAAACCATCTTTTGAATTATTAATGAAATAAACATTGCAGCTGACAACAGGTGTCTACAGCAGATTCAAGAATATTCGCATGGCTCATGTTTTAAAATGCTAACTTTAATTTGAACAGGGAAAAAAATTAAATAAGTAATGAATAGTAAACTTAAACAGTCTGCCTTGTGGTTGAGCAGAAGGTGCTGAAAAATGGGTGGATTACATGTTAGCAGTAGTTGTTTTGTCTGAAATGTACGTTTTGGAAATGCCCTGCATTTAAATGAACTTTTGAAATTGTGACAACCCTTGTAAGTCATTGTTTAGGCTGCAGATAGATTTGCTTTAAAAGATCATTTCTGTTTATTTGAACATGAGTCTTATTTGCATCAGTTCTATCAGTCATGGTAACAATGTACAGTGTGTGTGCTCTTTCTGTCTTCCTCTTTATCTATAGCTTATTAATGGTAAAGACACACTGAAAGCAACAAGACACAATGTAAAGTTTGCCTGTATTTATTTATTAATTTTAATGAAGGTTTAACTGAAGGCTTTATGAGCAGAACACATGAGGTAGTGGGGAGCCTATGTGCTTGCACTGGAGTGGACTACATTACTGACAGTCATGAAAAGCATGAAACATGTCTTAGAGATGTGTAAGTGATATTTGATGAGTATATTGGTAACTGGGACTTTAACTATTTTACTTTATATTAGATGGTAAATGGTCTTATACTTGTATAGCGCCTTTCTATGCTTTTACAGCACACTCAAAGCGCTTTCACATTATTCGGCCATTCACCCATTCGCACTCCCAAGCACTCACACACCGGTGACATCACCAGGAGCGACTAGGGGTTTAGTGTCTTGCTCAAGGACACCTCGACATGTTGACTGGACAAGCTGGGAATCAAACCGCTAATCCTCCGGTTAGGAAACGACCCGCTCTACCTCCTGAGCCACAGGATGATAGGATTTTATTTTATATGGATGCTTTGTGAGAGTAGCACAAAAAGTATATAGTGCCTATTTAAAGAATGGATATGTTACCAGACAAAAGCTTTGGCACACTCTCTCATTAAAATGAAGAGGAAGGGGTGTCCTCACACTTGACTGGTAGTCTATGTCTTACAAAATAATATTGTAGCTTAACTCAATTTCTAATGTAATCTGTTATTTGGGACTAGTAGCTGCCCCGACATCGTCTTTTCCTAAAACATCAAAAAACTGTCAAAATGGCCTAGTGAGCATGTCCAAATTCACAAAGTTCAACATTGTAACTAAAAATTTGTGCAGACTGAATTCATCCCTAGTAGCAAATCCATGGGTTGTGGTCTATTGCTTTAAATGCATTAATTTCATTATGAAATGTTACTGTTTATCATGTCAGTGTTTAGGCATTATTGAACAGTATTGTTCAAAAGGCAATACTGAACCTTTGCCAGTTGAAAGAAACCCCTTTGCTGTGGTCACTTCATGCCTACATCATTGTTTATTCATGCATTTCCATCACCACAGTCATTTCTTTAATTGTTTAGATTTAGCTTTTTTATATTTACCAAAAGAACTTCTCAATGAGAACATATTTGCCATTTACAAATCTTGCACTTTCACAAGAAAGTACAGTCTATATGTTTATTTTATCTGTTATATCACGGTTTTGTGTCATACAGCTCAGAACTTCATGCTCCCACATCAGAGAAGATCTAAGCTGAGGTGAGAGATTACTAACTGAGTGTGCAGAAGAAGAACACCAGCAGACAAACACTCACAGGGTTACAGTTTATTTTCTCCAAGGCTCACAGCTAAACCACAAACACAGGCAAGACCACCCACAAAAAATGTTTCTTATAACAGCTCCAATCTCCCCTGATAAGCCCAGAGCCAAGATAAATAAGAACACACTCCTCTGCCAGCCTCCTAGTTTACACTGTAAATACTGCAGTAGTGTGCAAGGCAGCAGGTCAACATTTCCTCTTTTAAATCTGCCACACCCCAACTAGTGTTACAGATCCTCGGCTGTGGGCTCATCACACCCAGGGGTAAAAACCCTCTTCTTGCAGCTGTCCAGAAATCTGGTGCAGGGATCAAACAGCTTTAGTGAATTACGTAACCGGGTGTTTACACTGATGCATTGCTTGTTCAGTTCACTAAGACGGTGACTAAAGGAAATATGTTCACATTAAAAAAGTCTAACATTTGAAACAAGAAAATATAGTCCAGTAGCATCTGTTGTATATTTAAAAAGAAATATCCAAATAGCCACTTTTTGTTCTTGAATCTTGAACTGAAGTGTTTGACCTGTTGGTGCACATGCTCACCCCCTAAATTCATTATCACCTGTGATGTGCATGTTGAACGGATGAAACAGATCCTTGAACCCTTTTTGTTTGTTAAACAGAGAGTTGGGTAAAATATCTGCCACATCAGAGGAAAAAAAAACTGTCAGGCCGGCCTTGAAAGGGAATTAACAAGAAACACAAAGTCATGTGTCGAAAGACAACTGATGGAACGGAAGCAGAGCTGTGCTTTGTTGGCCGGTCAGGTGTCCTCTGACTACAGTGTAGACTTTCACAAAAACCTCCCATGAGTAGCAGCTATGGTAATTCAGGTTTAAAACTATCCTAAGTGGATGTTAGCTAACACTGGTACATGAGGATCTGCTTTGAAAACTTGAGCATTTTATGATTTAGAGTTTAGTATTTTTATTTTCAAAGTTTATTAAAAGTTTAGTAAACAGTAGCAAACCTTTCTGAAAAGAAAGAGTTTTCACTTTGTCATTTTGGGTTTTGAGTGTAGCCTAATGAGCAAAAATGCCAGTTTTATCCATTTAAAATTAAATCTACAAAAGTGTGCAAAGAGTGAAGGGGTTTGACTACTTTCTGAAGCCACTATACTTTTATTGGTGCTAAAATGTAAAGAGATACCAAGGGTTTCCAACCAGTGGTCCACAGCCTGTCGGTTCTCTCCAGGCACTCCGGGTTCCTCCCACAGTCCAAAGACATGCAGCTTAGGTTGACTGGCGTCTCTAAATTGCCCATAGGAGTGAATGTAGGTGCGTATGGTTGTCTAAGTGTCAGCCCTGTGATAGACTGGTGACCTGTCCAGGGTGTACTCCGCCTCTCGCCCAGTGTCAGCTGGGATGGGCCACAGCTCCGCCACAACCCTCGTTAGGATAATTCAATTCAATTTTATATCACAACAAAAGTTGGCTCAGGACACTTTACAAAGTAAGGTCTAGACCTTACTATTTTTATTATTAAAGAGGAAAAACCCAACAATCCCCCCTTGACCAAGCACTTGGCTACAGTGGGAAGGAAAAGCTGTCATTAATGGAAGGAACCTCCAACAGACCCTGGTTCTCAGACACAACGTCTTCTAATGTCTGTGCAGATTCTCAGTCATCTTGGTCATAGTAAGCTGGAAAAAAAAACTTAGAATCAGTTCTGATGAAGCCTCTTGGATGAGAGGTGAAATGTCTTTGACCTAGAAATCTAGTCCAGATGATTCTTTCTAAGTTTTTTTTTTTAGCTTCTTCTAATTCACATTAATGGGTTAAAGCATAAACAAACAAACAAAACCCAAAGCTGTTAACACTACAGTACTATGTGTCAAACCAATGTTGTCCAGCTGTTTTTGTGAAGACTTTGCACTGCAACTTGAGACATCCATCAAATCTCTATTTTATAATCATCAGGTCCTCTGACAAAATACACAATAAATAAAGAAAAATAACAGCAGCTTAGGCCTACACTTTGTGATCATAGAAAACCTCACAGAGAAGGTAAATGTGCATTATGGTGCATCATAGCAGAAGAAATGTGATCTCTGCTGTGAAAATGAAGGTTTACGTTATGGATAACAATAAATAATTCCTCCAACCAAACCTTCCTTGCATGAGGTAACATTTCCAGTACAAAAGAGCCCTAGTGTGACTGTGTCTGCCTTTTTCTCTGACTGTGCTGTCATACACTGGTGGCTTTTCATTGTTAATAAACTAGTCAAATATATGCCTGACTTTTAAACGAGTATGAGTATAGCATACATGACCTTTAAAACTAAGCAGTCGCCGTTAGGAGCAAACCAAGAAGTGCAACAGTACACTATACCACTGACAACACAGTCAAAAACAGCAAAATAGTAAAACTGGTAAAATGTTTGTTTTCTATCAAAAAATCAGATTTTGAAGTGGATAGGCCACGTCTACCATTCGAATTTTAACGCAAAATCGCGGGGGACAGCAGTTGTTATAAGCAAATCTATTCCCTTTACATTAACAAGTGTTCAGGCTGATCCAAATGGGCGGTATATAATTGTGACAGGGAAAATTTTTACTGCACCAGTGATTTTGGCAAACATCTATGCTCCAAACTATGATGATGATAAATTTATTAGCTCTTTTCTGAACCGGTTACCTAACCTTCATACACATAACTTAATTTTAGCAGGTGATTTTAATTTCGTTTTAGACCCCGTGAAAGACAGGTCCTCTTATAGAACTCAG
>NW_018128083.1:467189-545057 GCF_001952655.1 Monopterus albus | reverse complement strand
CTTGTATACTTCCGAATCGCTCGGCCAGCGGGACTTGTTGGAGGGCTATTTCGAAGGATTGGACATTCCCACCATTAATGAAGAATATAAAGTTTCTCTAGAAACACCTATCACTTTGCAAGAAGTATCGCAAGCAATTCATAGTTTGCAAAGCTCAAAGGCTCCGGGCCCCGATGGGTATACATCGGAGTTTTATAAAACATACGTCTCTGAGATTGCCCCTCTTCTGTTAGAAGTCTTTAATGAATCGTTACAATTGGGCACCCTCCCAGCTACGTTCTATCAGGCTTCTATCTCACTGCTACATAAAGAAGGCAAGGATAAATTTGAACCAGCTTCATACAGACCAATAAGTCTCCTGAATGTTGATGCAAAAATTCTAGTGTCTACACGCTTGGAAAATGTGCTTCCATCTATAATTCATGAGGATCAAACTGGCATAATTAAGAATAGACAAATGACGCACAACATTCGTAGATTATTTATTGTCATTTATTCTCCCAGTCCGAAGTTATGCGATGAAATATTGATATCATTAGATGCCGAAAAGGCCTTTGATAGGGTAGAGTGGGACTACTTGTTCTTTGCCTTATCAAAGTACAGTTTTGGCCCCACCTTCATATCGTGGATTTATGTGTCACCAGAGGCTTCGGTGTAGACAAACGAGTTTAGATCAAATTATTTTAAGTTGACGAGGTCGACAAGACAGGGGTGCCCTTTGTCTCCCCTCCTCTTTGCTATTGCGATTGAACCACTGGCCATCTCTATACAACAACATCCAGGGTATAATGGGATATTTAGGGGAGGAAGGGAACACAAGGTCTCATTGTACGCGGATGACCTGCTGTTATACATATCGGATCCTTTCCAGTCGCTTCCTGCGATATTATCTAACTTAGAGAAATTTGGACAAATATCAGGGTACAAACTTAATTTAGGAAAGAGCGTGTTATTCCCGCTTAATATTACGGGCAATCAGGAGTTAATTGAACGTTTACCTTTCAAAAAAGTGAATCAATTTAAATACCTAGGTGTCAATGTCACGGCAGTGTTTGACAAACTTTTTAAAGAGAACTTCATAAACTTACTGCAGCGGATAACACAAGACCTACAGAGTTGGCGCCACGTAATGTTCTCATTGGCAGGACGCATTAACATAGTTAAAATGAATATCCTACCGAAATTTGTATTCCTGTTTCAATGCATCCCAATCTATATTAAAAAGAGTTTCTTCCACAACATTGACAAAATAATTAGTGCATTTATTTGGAATAATAAAATGCCGAGGATAAGGAAACTGTTTCTACAACGTTTAAAATCCGTAGGGGGGATGGGCCTCCCAGACATTAAACTTTATTACTGGGCTTGTAATATTAGGATGGCAGCTTACTGGTTACAAAAACACCCTCCAACCTGGGTGCAGATGGAAGCGCATAGTTGTCTACCCTCCTCCCCATCGGCATTACTTTTATCACCACTATCAAGGGGGAACTTGGGACATTTACAAAATCCAGTAGTCATACATACTTTAAAGATTTGGTCTCAGATTCAAAAGAATTATGGCTGGCAGGCAGGCTGGATCATTGTTGAGCCCTCTCACTCATAATCATTGTTTTGCACCATCATTCAACAACTCAATGTTTGACAATTGGGTTGACAGAGGTATTCACACATTTATGGACCTATTCATGGACAAGACATTTCCAAGTTTTGCCCAATTACAAGACAAATTCGACATGCCTAATTCACATTTCTTCAAATATCTTCAGGTCCGAACATTCGTGAAAAGTAGTAATTCATTATATCCCAGTTCACCAGATGAGTCATTAATGGAAACTATCCTTTCGTACAGTCCTCAAAGCAAAAGGGCCATTGCCAAAGTTTATGCAAAACTCTCAGAATGTTCTGAAACTGTTTCTACTACACGCTTGAGAATGGCCAGGCAAGATGACCTTAATATGGAAATATCAGAAGAGCAATGGCGATCAGCCCTGGGAATATATTGCTATTTTGTATTGTACATATTGATACATCGTAACATGACTATATAAGAGTTCGTTGGTACACCTCTCTACTGCATGTTATCGTATTTAATGGTACACCTCACTCTCTGTTACGGTTGAAAAAAAGTACAATAAACAGAACTTAAAAAAAAAAATCTGATTTTGGAGTAGCCAACAATATCCACTTACAGAGAGCACAACATTATTAAACTTTTATATGGTTAGGCACTGGCAGTGCTTGGATTGAGTTCAGTTAAAGAGCCCATGACATGCTTTTCCTGGTTTTTTTGACTTGTCTACAAAGTTACAATGGTGAATTATCATCTTAGACATGACCCAAAGCTCAGCAAATAAGGTGTACGTATGTTTTAGTATTTTTGTGCAGAAGCAACTTGGTTTATACAAGTCTTGCAAACTCTCGCTCATGAGACTTTTTATCTAACAAACTAAACTATTAGTTTAAGAATTTCTTTGAATGGTCATAAATCCAGGCAGTTGTGCAGTTATGTAAACGTGCCTGACATCCACCGTTGCCACGTTAAAAGTGGAAATTTTTTTGACTGAGTCTGGTTTTGTGGATGTATTTTACCTCCTACTGCTACACTGTGACCAGAGGATATGAAGAAAAATACAGGGCCTGAGGTTACTGCATATCTGGGAATGTTCCTGTACAGGGACTTGTTGTTTTACCTGACCAGGTCTAACCTACAAAACAGCTGGCCAGTGAAGCATGCGGCGGTGAATGAAAAAAAGAAAATCTGTAAAATATTTATGGAAAGACTGAATTATGAATTGATTTATTCACTTTTTAGGCTTAATAGTAGTAACATTTACATTTACACATCTACATTTGTATTCCATCTATACCTTATTTTGTCCAGGAATCACCCCATAATACCCATTATGTGTAAAGTCTTATTGTGTTCTGTAAACTCCTGCCGTTGTGCTAAACTCCAGAAACTCCCATGAAAAAAAAAAACAAACCAGAACAGGAAAGTAGTTGCTGTGTCCCTTTTGAACATTAATACAAGCTATCAGCTATTAGCCACATCAGAGCAGAATGTAAAAAACCTGTCTAGGATCAAAAATACATTTTACAGCAAAGCAGTAAATCCCTGCAGGAGGATGACAGGATAATATATAGTCGTATTACAGGTGCTAAGGTATGTTTAAATGCAATAAGGTTTTTAGTAGGTTTTTAGTACATACATACAATACCTACATGTATTTCTGGAAATCTGACAGTGTTGTCGCCTGTGGCAATCATCACTCATGGCTGTCAGTGTGCTCCCCTACAGTAATTATATCTGCTTTGCCTGAAGACTTGAGTTTAACGCTGCTGTTATTAGCGTACCCTCCCGAGAATGTGCACGATCAGAAAAACACTGCGTGACCAACAGGCTGTTATGTTAATGAGGGCATAGAGAATTCCCCGTGCTGCTGCTGGTGCTGAAGAACGCTCCCTGTGGTGCTTTGTCATGGCTGTCACTGTAATTAACTGGCTAACTAACTAATAGCTATGAAAGCAAAGGGCTCTGATGAATAATCACCCTTAGGCATATGTAATACCACAAAATTTGGTTTTGATTCAGTACCAAATAATACCAGGCCAGTATTAACGACATCCCTGATACTTCTTCTTGTTGAAAGCAGCTAAGGGAAAGGAATATATTATTGATAGGGTGTGTCTAAATATCACCAGCAAATATTTGCCAGGCTTTTTACTATTTTTACTCTTCTTTGTTATTTATTTTGTTTATTAGCTGGCTGCTGTGGTGAAATAAAGGGTGGGTAGATCCTACATTACCTCAGCTGCTCTGCAAGTGAATAACCAAACTGATTGATGCAGAAATAATTGCATAAGGTTTGTTAATCTATTTAAACTACGAACAGCTTGACTTAAATCAGCATTTTGTGTTTCTCATCTAATTAGAACTGTAACCATTTTACTGCTGAGTCTACAAACATTCCTGACATACAGTGTTGAGAAGTAACTATTTGCAATGAAAATATAAAATAAACATAATTGTAGTCACTTAGTTACTGATAAAATATGTAATTAAATTACAATCACTAATCAAAATGGTGATTACAAAGGCATTGCATCTGATTATATTCTATAATAATGCAGTTTGCAGTGCAGAGCCCCTTCTTTTGGGATGTTTACAGACAATATGGGCCAGCAAAGCCATTGGAACAAATAACACTATCGTCTAGAAAGGCTCCACCAGTTTGCTTCTGATATCACTTTGCACTGCCTCAGTGTCTGTCAATCAAATCAATGCATATTGCTCAAAGCACCAACAACTTTTCAGTGCTAGAAATTCAAAAGCATTTTCCTTCTGAAATCAGAAAAGGGTTTTTCTTAGTGCCCATTCAGTAGGCTGCATGTTTCAACAGTAACAAATTATGTAACTAAAGTTATGTTGAGGAACCTTTAGTAAAAATTTGACAGTAATAAGTGCTGAGTACTGTTGTGAGGGTTACATTGCCTGGTTTAATTTTATGTTAAGACTTTTTAGCCTTACTACCCCCAAATTATCAAAAGTTAATTAAAAGTAATAAGTTGCATTACTATGATGAATTAATTCAAATAGTTACACTATTTATTGCATTTGAACAGGGTCACTAGTAATCTGTAACCTATTACATTTCAGACATAACATTCCCAACACTGCTAATTGTACATTAGCAGTGTAAACACCCTGTAAACATCATGAGCACAGTACATTAATAGAGCTATAAATGTCAGTCACTGTATTAATATAGCTGTCAGTTATTTTTTTAGCAGGTTTCAATCTTGTGTTCTGAACTTGACTGGATTTAGATTAAAATATCAGAAAGAACGACCTGAACAGTTTTTTTTTTGTCTCTACATGGTTTTCTATTAGCTCAATCTGGGGCTGATCCTGAATCAGTCTCCTGATGAATCCCAGTTCCCTTGATCCTTGCTCAGTTCAGAAGTTGTTCTAGTCCACCCTGATGAAGGACATCCCAAAGTTCTTATTCCTGCTCTGAGAAGCGAGGAGGCCTGGAGGAGCTATAACAGAGGACACACAAATGCATCTTCTGCATCCTTTGTCTGTTACAGATTGATATACCTCTTTATCAGAAATAAGACTGTCACTTTTTTTTGTAATAGACTATAATAACTTGGCCTAAGATGTTGATATTAAAACCTGTTCACCGACACCACGCTGTATCTGGCACACTGTAATTGAAGCATACATGCTGCCTCTCTATTAATAGTTCTTGTGTCTCAAATTGCTGAACAATATGACTCAGGTAATGGGGACTCCACTTGAACTCAATTTGGACTTGGATTATACTTTGGTGACTCAGCCTCAAATACTGGGGACTCAGACTCAAGGTTTAGTGACTCAACACTGGTTGGTGTTGAGTCACTAAACCTTGCTAACCTAGCTGGCTTATTTCTGGAAATGGTGTAGTAATGAAAAACCATCATAGAGCTCCTCCATCCCATCACCAAACTATATATTTAAGGGACCAGATGCACTGTGTATATATTTAAAAGGGTTGCTTATTTTTAACATATACTGGCACAGTTTAGGGCGGCATAATGGCGCAGTGATGATCGCTGTTGCCTCACAGCAAGATGCTTCTGGGTTCGAGCCTGGGCCGACCTGCTACCTTTCACTGTGGAGTTTGCATGTTCTCCCAGTGCCTGTGTGGGCTCTCTCCAGGTACTCCGGCTTCCTCCCACAGTCCAAAGATATGCAGCTTAGGTTGACTGGCGACTCTAATTTGACTGTAGAAATGAGTGTGAGTGTGTGTGGCTGTTTGTCTATGTGTCAGCCCTGTGATAGACTGGTGACCTGTCCAGGGTGGACCCCGCCTCTCGCCCAATGTCAGCTGGGATTGGCTCCAGCCCCCCTTGACCCTCATTAGGCTAAATGGTATAGATAATGGATGGATGGTACAGTATAAGTTACAGCCTAATATTTTGAATCACTACCTCTCCCCTAATAACTGTTAATGTTGTTAGCTAGGAGAGCACCATTTATCGATGGTCTGAGGTGGTAAGAACTAATTTAAACTAGTATTACCATATGGTGACCAAACATCATTTAAAATGTTGTAAATGTGTAAATATTTTTCTGGTGACTGGTGACTTTTATAGCTTTATGCAGCTTAATAATTGAGATGTTAGACTTCAGTTTTGCCTTTAACCCTTGTACCCCAGTGCTGCAGTGCTGAACTAGAAACAATGGTACTCCCTAGTCCCAGCATCTGAACATTAGCTCACATCATTGTGAAAAGGGTGCGGTGTAGCCAGCACATATATCATGACTGGTCATGTGTGGTGATAGACAAGGCTCATATAATCAGGTTAAAAGGGAGAGGGAAGGGGCTGATGTTCCACAGCACAGAGACTGCATGTGTTTTGGAAAGTATATTATTTGATTTTATTTTATTTGATATGAACATCACAGTAGCATTAGAATTGTAAAATAAATATATGCACAAGGACCAGATGCACTGTGGTTATTTTTTTGAAGTGAAATGCTAATTTACAACATTTCACTACAAGAAATAACTTCAAGTACACTTGTGTAATAGTGTCTGTTTTTATATTAATGGTTTTGTGTCAAACATTAAGTAAAATAATAGCATTATTGAAATTACAAGGTTTAATATAATTAAACTGAATATTTGAAGTGCATACATAGGTCAAAACATTGCTAAATTTGGCTGAATTCTAAAAGCCAGAAGTGATGCTAAATAAAGAGCAGTTTGGCTCTTACTGCTGACATGTAGTGATCTAGCTCACTAGAGGTGGAATTCCCATCACTAGTATTTGCATGTAACATGAGCTTCAGGTAGCCCAATCCCTTTCAGTCATTCAAATGCTAGTATGACATCTTGTAGATAGCCTCAGGTGGGCACATGGGAATGATCTAATATGACTTCACCCCAGGTTTGCTCAAATATTGGTAGGGACATTTCTGTCCTCCCAAAATATTGGTAAGAATCATGTCCCTGCCATCCAAAACTTCGCCCTTGGTTCATATGGTGTACTTCCTACAGGGCTAAACCTTTGTATTTAGATAAAAACTATTTTATTCCAGTGTAATCTACAGGTTAAATTTTACACTTTTCCTAAAGCTCTAAGTGCTGTAGATCTGGCCTCCGATTTTCTGTGACAAACCTCAAAGTCAAATCAAGTTTTTTGAAAACATAGCAAATTGCTTCACCAAGTCTTAGAGAGGTCATATTTGCATACTAATAGCAACAAGCAAAAGCAGGAGCACAGTCTTACATAAATCAACCTTTCATTTCTTCTGTACCTTGAGATAGTGATCTACAGAATCTACTATGTGCGCATTAATGCAACCATGAACGCAGGGAATGCTCAGACACTTCAACACAGCACCAGGCTTCCTATAGGTTTCTCTGTGGTCTGCTGCTCAGGAGATGTTTATCCCCCATCACAGAGTACAGTTCCTTTTATGATGGGACCTCTGCCTTTGTGTCATGTAGCAAATCAAGAATACACCTCACTCGTACAGCATTTCACAACCATTTACAGTAAGAATGCAGAGTGATACAGTAAAAATCAGTCAAACAGAATCTCTGCCATTCTCAGATAATTTAGCAACCTGCAGCAGACAATGTATTTTCACCCCCTGGTGCAGTCCTGCAGTTTAGTCTTTGCTATTACAAAATACAAACACAAATGGCAGGTAGGCGTGGAATGGACATTTAACCAACAAATGGGTCTACAAGATATTTTAATCTGTAAATATGCACTCAAAGATATAAAACTGGAAACCTTCTCTGTTTTTTTTTTTACTTTAAGCACTTCAAATCACAAAATTACAGTTATATCTGGACAGATCCAACATATCATGTTGATTTTTTCAGAGATTCTTGGTGTAAATGGAGTAATGATTTAACATAAGTTTCATGGCCCTATCCTCTGTTGTAATGGAGAATGGGTCTCTAGGACAACCATCCTCCAAATGCATTAGGCCTGGATCATTATAAGCAGTAGCATTTAGTTGCATTCATTTGTAGCAAATGAGTGGTATATTGTACAGTGTTAAAAGACTGTGGGTCGTAATATATGCTGTACATCTGTATTACTGTAGATTGTGGACACCTGAACCAAGCCTGATGAGACAAATTGGTAGCCAAGGGTTTGCCCGGCTTTGGACAGAAATAAAAAAACGTTATGTTTGTTATGTTATGTTCAGGTCTGGGTGGGGTTTGGACACTTAGGTCCATCTTTAGGCTAGATGGCTGGAGCACTCAAATGTCTGCTTGCTGTAATGATAATGGGAAAAGTACCGTGCAACCTCAGCCGTGTCGAACTCGGTTCTGGCTCGGACATTATATACTATAAGCTTGTTGGGTCTGGATCATGTTCAGGCACCACAGTCTTGGGAAAGGGTTGGGTTCAGACAGAAATATGCGTCCCGATCCATGCTCTAATCTGTATTAAGCCTAAGTCTCATAATATGTGAAAGTTCTGCAAAAGATCTTACAAAGCAAACTTGTCAAATGAAATGATGAAACCTGGGCAGACTGAAGGTGAAGAAAATGAGCTTTTGGAAGAAGGATTTACCACAGTGCCTCAGGGGCCTGAGACAGAGCTGATAATAGCTGCGCTGCACTCATCATGTCATGCAGTGAGTAATTAAAACCCTGCCTGTAGTTTCTTGCTGCCTTAAAAAATGTGAGCTCTGAAGATCATGAAATCCTGCACTGTAGATGGTTTTCTTCAGAAAATAAAAAGAAATATAAATCACTATTTTCATGGGTTGCAAATAGTGTTGGGGAGCAGTGAACTACATGGAATTAAATGAGTAGTTTAACTACATTTTGCAGTAGCTTGCTGGTAGTTCAGCTACAGTACAGTCATATTTGTGTAGTGACTAAAGCAGTTAAATTATATTTTTTGTGTAGTTAATTCCTGCAGATACAATTATTTTTGGGCCGTAAAGGGAAAGGAATGACCCCCCCCCAAGCAAGTAGGGATGACATCGCTTCATTCTTTCAAAAGAACAAAGATGAAATGGAAGTCTTTTTGAACTCCTGAATACATCTCCACTAACTGTGTTCTCATGTCTGCCAAAAATGCAAAAAGTCTTCATCAAGTTCAACACTGGTGTTGCAACCAGTGTCGCATGTGAGTGGCCTTTCAGCACTGACAAGTACATGTTGAGTGCCAAAAGGAACCACCTTCTGGATAAGAACTTTGAGACACTGCTCATATAAACAAAAGATTCTGCTCTGACATGTAGCAGTAAAAGATGGGCCCATTTAGACCAGTGTTAAAGCTGCTCATGTAGTTTAAAAGGTGCAAGCTTAACTGTTAAGATGTTGCACAACTGACAAGTAACACAACAGATTCTTATTTTTAGACCAGTGCTAAAAACAGTCAAATGGTCATCACTGTGAAAAGCCCAGCTGGGATTGTTTTGTTTAGGAAAGGTAAATAAACTCAAGTGAATGCCAGTTTTTGCTTGCATGTGAGTTTTCTTTTGTTATGTTATAGTTTTGTATCGCATGAATATCTTCAGTGTGATCCTTTTTTTTTTACAAAGTATTTTGTAGTTTGTAGTTTTTCTAAGTAATTTTAGTTAACAAAACACTATTTGGTTAGGCTCTTAAACTAAGGACACTAGATATTTTGAAAGCTGCACTAATCAATACTGTGCGATGTGAAAGGATTAGCTCATGACAATATTACTACTGTAGCACCATTGAGAAAGTCCTGACACACGGCATCCTGGTGTGGTATGGGAGCAGCTCTGCAGCAGATAAAAAGGCTCTGCAGAGAATTGTTAAGACTGGAAACATCATCACAAATTCTCATCTTCCAACCCTGGATGACATCTTCACTTCTCGCTGTTTGCAGAAAACTCACAATATCCTCAGAGACTATTTTCATCCTGCTCATCACCTTTTTGAACTGCTGCCTTCAGGTAGACGATACAGATCCATTAAAACACACACTACACAATTCCTGAACCACTCTTTTTGAAGACAGCATGTTTTATTGTGTTATATTTATTGATTTTCTTGTAATTTTAAGTATTTATTGATGCTCTTTTAAGTGTAATTACTCACTGAAGTGTATACACTGACACTGAGTGAGTGTTGTTTTTATTATATTTATATAGTTGTACCCTGAAGTGCATCTAAATTTCACTGTATATTTTTTGTACAATGACAATAAAGTATCTGTCTATCTATCTATTAAAAGCTATTATTGTTGCAGAGTTATAACCAGAGTAAGTCTTCTATGGCAGCAGGATGGTAGCATTTTTCAGAAAAACACTTTCTGTTCAACATTAATCAGCAGACAGACAGTAGCAGCTAGCTGCTGAACTTTAGAGATATATATACACTAGTTTTCACGTGAGCCACTTCTGTCTATTACAGTGACACGTCATTGCGGCCGCCGTGTTTCCAGGGGCGAGGCCACACCTTCTAATACATCTCTGTGTATGAGGGCAGGGGATCTATCCAAACTAAAAGCATCATAGCTTGCTGAATATACAGCCCATTTTCCTGCTGTTTGGTTTGATTTTTATATAACAAATTTCCAAGTAATATGGTGATACAATACAAAGTTAGAACGTTTGGAATACAAAATGATGGGAGCTGTGTTAATTGTCTTTAATGTAGACCTTGATGACTCTGACTCAGGTAATGGGGACTCAACTCGGACTCAGCTTGGACTTGACTCGGATTATTTTGTCGTGACCTAGACTGAAGGTTTAATGACTTGACTACACCACTGGGCAGGCTACGCAATTCTCTTTTTAAATATATTTTTAGTGAAATGTCCATATTTTTCTATTTTTTCTCAGGGTTGTGCAGAGTTGCAGTTCAACAGTTATATATTCTGATAAACCAGCTTTACAGCAACTGCATCAAGAAATGACCCAGAGGTGCATTTGTAGCCTATGGTAAGAACTGACTGTGCTTGCATGGTCTGGAACTAATAGGATCACTCCTTCCTTTAAACTCGTTGTCTGTCCAGTCCTGATGCTAACATTAATGTGCTGTAAATAAGGTAATAATGAGTTTTTCAGCTGGTTTCTGCCCCTATGTGGCCAACAAAAGTGGCCACACAGTCTTTAAAGCTGTGTGTTTTGATAATGACTGACTTTGTTGACTCCCGAGTGTTGGAATGAAAAAGGGCAATGGCAGACAGTATAACATGCAGCCTATCTTATCACCTTTGTTACCCTCAGTCCCATAAAATGTCTACATGAAAGGGACTTTACAGGTGCAAATGAAACTGTATATTAATGCTGACATGGGACAAAGCACAGGGAGGGAATTAATGAAAGCAATAGGAAAATCAAAAATGCTTTTTAGACACAAGTTTGTTTTGGAAAATAATTCATATTATTAAATACAGTATTAATATCTTACAGCCACAATTAACTAATTATATAGTCCTCACAGAAGCTAAGAGGACATTTGTTGCTTTACAGTTTACTGAATGATGAAATCCTGATAAAGTAATTCTAAGAAATCCAAAAAAACAACTTCTTTGTTCTTCTAGACTGAAACATATCATCCTGAGTTCAGCTTTGAGCTTCATAATTACAGCTCTGGAGTGACCTGTGGGGGATTCAGCTGACCCAGGGATCAAAGCAGCTCAGTGTACCTGTGTGAGCATCACTAGTTGAGTACAAAGGTTTGCGCTGTCTGGCCGACCCTCTGTGTAGCTGACCTACGGCGGCCAAACCGACATGAATATACTCAGCCTCAACAAAACACACTGCTGGACAACTTCAAACACTGCACTGAGCGCTGAACTTCATTATCTTACTGAAAAACGAGATTAATCTTTCTTTTGAGCCAGACATTTTGTTTGATGCAATGCACTGACCTACATGGGTGCAGTGCAGGGTTGGTTTCTGGCTCAGGTCTGTCACACTACATTACTCCAACACATGCACGGTATGACACAGTTCCAGTAAGATCACCTGTAATGATGTGGCTCTTATAAAGCCATTCAACAAAGCAAATGTCCCCGTCACACACCACTGTGAATATGAAGAGGGAAGCTCAATTCCAAATGTTTCTGTTATAGCAGCTCTTAACATGCAGTTACTCCTCAGTGAACCTGGGAAGCAAAACATGTCAGAGATGAGGAGGGTAATTTTTCTCACTTAGCTAAGGGGAGCTGTGCAGTATGGGGGTTTGAAAATGACCTGCCAAACCACTAAAATCCAAAATAACACATTTTTTAAGTCAGTGGAATGCACCACCAAGTCCTTTAGCTGTAACAGGTCTTAACAGAAACAACATTACAATGGTCTGGTAACATACAGTAAAATGTTTATCAGAGCTTTGTCACTGAAAAAAACGCCTGCTCCTGGTGGAAATGAGGTTGATGAGAGAGGGGAGGCTGAACCTAAACAGAATAGTTCTAAAAACCAAAACACCGAGTTTAAAAATGTAAAAAAAAAATATATCTCTGTAGTGGAGGGGAGTTTTAGAGTTATCTGTGGGTTCATCCACCATTTTACACACAGTCTTTTAATCCTTTGTTAATTAAAAATATTATCAACACAGCTTTATAAATTTTGCATTTTTAGTGCTGCAAACACTTATAAGTGACAGTTATACCATGAGCCCCCTAAGTATCAAATTTAAACATTGAATGAAAAATGGTACTTATAATGATAACAGTGCACATACTGTACATTTTCCATCTCAGGTGTTTTTTGTATTTTCACTTAGTGTATTCATGTGCATGGAAAGTATGGAAAGCTTTATGGCAGACAGTTGTTTTGAGCAATTCTGTTCATGTAAAAGCAAAAACTGATGTTTTCAACTAATGCTGAGCTACATGTCAGCTTTGTTCCCTGAAGGCCGGAAACCAGTATGTTAAGGAATGATGAAGTGAGCTTTTAAGTCTTTTGCCCTCTTCTTACTGTCAGTGCCGTAGGGAACGTCAGTGCTTGGTATGTCAGAGAAAGTCTCTCTCTTCCTCTGGTCATACATTCTGGTATATAATGCATTGACATGTTATTGGCATTGTATGAATTCAAGCTTTTTCAGCAGGCATAGTCAGACCTGTTGTGTGTTTTTACTGGGAATGCTCCAGGCACCACACACTTAATGGTTCTCTAAAACCCAAATGACCATTTGTGCTACAAAGTGGAGGGTGCTACAGAGTCTGAAAAACATGATGGTACTGATGTTTGTAGTTAGATAGTGTTGCCTCCAACCTGCCCCATCGGCCAACCATAGGACTGCAACTAAAAAAAAACTTGTAGGAGAGGAAATATGTTTCCTTTAAGTCATTAGTTTAAAAGACACAACTGCCCTCTTCCTCCTTCTCCTGCTCAATATGAAATTATAAATACTACATGGTCTGAGTAGACACCTGGAATGGTTAAAATAGGTGTGATATGGATGTCTGAGTGTAGACAAGCTGCTAGGGAGGAGGTTGGGTGGAGGGTTGAGCCAATGAAGAGTGTGAGCTTCACATAGGAGACTGCTGTTTGCATCCGATTTCCTACCAAAAGTCAGTGATGTTTTCCTTTAACTACAGATATGATCATTCCCAAAGCTTCACCTGGTCATTTCTGTGCTTAAGGCCACATAAGACCTACATTAGCTCCACCTAAAAACAAAAAGACATCCTGATTATTCAGTGAAATGGGATCAGTCTATCGACACAGCCCTAAGAAGGAAATGTACAGTTGTCTGTACCAGACTTAATATTTGCCACAATGCAATGTCATTTGATGCTGTAGTGGCCAATCACCCACATTCCTGCCAGTTTTTTGTGTTTCTACTGTTCACCTCACAATTGTTGTGATGAAAGGTAAAACAGTTGCTGCCATGATGACTTTCCAGTAGGTAGAGTCCTGTGAGTTTTATCAACCAAAACTCAAACTGTACTTTCCGGATTGTGTTTCAAGTCTCACTGGTACCTGAAGCAACATGCTCTCAGTGGAGACCCCTGCATCATTTTAACATTAGCCTCTTTCTTTCTTTCTCTCTCACTTTCTTTTTTCTTTTCTCTTTAAATTGTAACACAGAAGACAGGGCATTATCAGGACAAACCAATGGATACAGGACACAAAGACCAAAGGGATTCAAGGTGTATGCCGAGTGTGCATGGTTTTTTTTACTTGGTATGTTTTTGTGTGGGTGTTTGTGTTCAGCTTTGTTTCGACTAAGGAAGAGAGAAGAGAAAAATGTAATGAATAAGTGAGAGGGAGAGAATAGTTAAAGAATAGAATAGGAGCCTACTTATTATGGGACAGCAGTAGAGTAATGTTTTAAGTCTAGTGGTGGGAAGTGCATGTATGGGGAGGCCTTCCCTCCCCATGCTGACCACTCCAGACAAATCCCCCAGACTGCCCCAGATCAGTGTGCCCTGGCTGTCAGGGCCAGGGCGCTGCATCACCTGCATCACCTTGACCCCCCCTCCCCAACTTAAATAGAATGTGGACATTATACTTTGGATTTTGACTCAAAACATGCACGTAAGGAAGTTGTAATGATAGATCACACTAAGGCCAACTATTTCTGAACAGCTTCTTTTACTCTTTAGTGTCATTTCACCTAAGAATGTGTAAATTCCCTGAACAGTGCACTCACACCGTTATGACCTTTCTATGTTTTGTTTTGCTTCTGGCAGGTGTGTATGACCTGAGTGATAAAATCTGATGACTCTAACACATCAGATTGTCCACTGGTGAATGCTCTACATGCAGCACTTTGGTGTTTGCTTACGGGGTAGAGGTTCCATAACGGGCCTATACAAGAAAGATACCCTGTCTCCTGAGATTGCTTTTCAGAACTATTGCAGTTGCAACAAAAAAGAATTAATCAACATGAGACATGAAACCCAGATGACTAATAGTGAGTATTTCGGCAATTGCCAGGTATGCAGCACTGTAAACACAACAAGGTATTACGCAAACAGGGGCCCTTTGATCATTTTAGTGGGTTTTGTTAGACATATGCAGGCCTCTCAGACTGGTACGGTATGATAAAACAAGCCAATCAAAGGCAACATTTACTGGCACTGCGGCCCCGACAAGACCTGTCACAGAGGGAGTTCTCTGCTTTGGAAGAAATACATCACATCTGTCCATGGAAAAGCTGACTCATGATTTCACACAGGGTTTGTATGATAACAGTATTACAGTGGGAATGTGTACACACAGCAGTTATATGGACTCAGTGGTGTGGTTCTGCAGTGAGGAAGTCCCTGTGAGCAAAGTGGGAATGTGTTTGTCTTTACATGTGCTGGAATGGAAAATGAAGGCATGCATTTGATGTGCTGACGTTCAGACACGTTACGCAAGTGTATTGTGCAAGTGAACATTCTTCAGCAACATACTATGGCTGCTGGACAGGTATAATCTGCTGCCCTCTGTTGACAATATTCAGGGGTCAATGTGAAATGTTTGAACTGAGGAGACAAACTGGCACAATTTGAAAGAAGTTGTGGTCATATTTCTTAAATGAGTAGTTTAATTAAGACTCACATGTCAAGCCCTAGTTCTTGTCAATAATAAACTGTAAATCATTAACAGTTACATTACTTAGCATTATAAGTGAATGCCAAATAAATAAATATAATGAAATAATATCAAGAGAAATCTGCTGTTGTAAGACTAAATAGTCAGACTGACCAGATATTTTATCAAAAAAAACAGGTTTAGATTTTTCACTGCAAACATTTTGACATAATAGAAGGAAATGCCAAAAAACATGGAAACAAATAAAGCAACAAAAGCCCTGCATGCAATTTACTTAAGCTTGTTGAAGGACTGTACATGATGGCTCACTGGTATGGGACATACCCAGCTTTATGACAGAAAAAGGTAACATTTACACACCCATTCCAAGAGAGAGATTTATTTTATAAACATTTTGATCCAGTTGAGAACTTCATCAGGTCACAGTGTCTCCAAATGTTTTTAAAATCACTATCACAGACTATTTTTTTTTTATCTCTAACTGCTGTTAAGTTCCATGGTTGTGCCAGGTGTGGTCAGTTAGCAATACCCGCACCCAGCGCCAAAATGTCTTGTGCCAAATACCACTGGCAACTCTTAGTACTTGTTACACAGTACCCCAGAATGACTGGATCTCAGAATCCTAATAAATACTAAAAAGAATACCACATGGTATAATGTTTACCTCAGAAGCTCAATGTACTGCAGAATATCACATGTACTATACAAAACATTGCAGGCATGGATATCTAAATACATCATATATTATACTATATATATGTTTTGACTTCATAAAAAGTCAAACTAGCAAATATACACTGTTTATCACTATTCTATGCCTCCACCTCTGCACTCACAGTTAAACCAATGCTGAAAATAATCCCTACAGCCTTGGAGTATGTTTTTTATGTGCAAAGATGTTTTGAGTCATTTGAATTCAACATTCTAATAGGTATACATTTTAAAATGTCCTTTTAAAGGCTGTGATGTTTTCTAAACTGTTACATTCAGTTATATTTGTTGCGTTCTTCTGTGCTCTGCAGCCAAGGGCCATCATACACAATGCATCTTCATTACAACCTTACTGACACACCCACACACAAATAGATAAATGAAACAATACTAGAATTATTGCTCTACAGATCTACACCTCCACCAACCAATCAAATTCACGAGAATGGAACAGAAGTGAGGTCTCTCTGACCTTGATCTATGACAACCAAAATTTAATTAGTTCATCCTTGACTCCACAGGGAGGCTTATACCAAATTTGGAAAAGTTCCCTGAAGGTGTTTCTGAGATATCGGACAGACAAGTCAAAATCATGATGCCTGAGGTCATGGCTCTCGCCATTGTGGAGACATAGAAATACATTTTAAAAGCCTAAAAACATCCATGCACATGCTGTTGAGCCAAGTTAAACCATATCAGAGAACCTGGGTGGTCTATACTGAAAGTTTTCATCAAGTGTGGTCTCAACAATCAGTGAAATTTCTATCCCCCACTTTAAAAAAACGACTCCTTACCTAATTAACACATTGTTAGCTGGCTGAATCTATATTATATGGAATATACAATATAAACTATTGTTTCAGCTATTTTATAAACTGGTGTCTTATTATGTATTAAATCTTAGAGGATTAGCTTGACATTTTGGGAAGTACACTAAGCTGGATGAGAAGATTGATACCACTCTCATGCCTGTAAAAATGAAGCTACAGCCAGCTACAGTCAAGCATGAAGACTAAAAACAAAAGGAAACAATTAGTCTGGCTTTGACCAAAGATAATCTAACAAAATGTGCTTAACAACTCAAAAGCTCCTTGTTACATCTCACTTGTTTCTTCTATATCCAAATACCAAAATGTATAACAGCTATCAATACACAGTTAAATGGGCCAAAATGTGGGTGTTTTCCTATGGAAGCCCAGTGTTCACATTAAATGATGCTGACCTAATAACTGGGCCTGGCAGTGGGTTATCAGGCTGTCATAAACCTGCTGGGCCTCATGAAGGGTGACATTGTTCTCTAGCCTGTACCTACAGTAGCTTAAAACTGACCTAACATACTACTAAGCAGCTGCTGGTTGAGGCTTCATATTTACCCTGCAGGTACTGTATGAGATGATATAATGATCTCACAAAACAAAAGGCAAATAGGTTAAGCAAAGGCAGTGGAGTAAGAAATACATTATTTCTCTATAAAATACTCTGGATTAAACAGCTTGTTTTCCATCATACAGTGTCCTGTTACAAGTATTAGGATAAATGTTAACATTCTGACTATCAGTAATTTTTCTAAGCTGCAGAATATTGATGATATTATGAGGTTGCAACTGTTTATGTTTAACTGTGAAACCTGCGCAGTAAAACCAGAGGTGGTAAAGTGAACCTGTCGGCACTGAAGGCATTAGCAGAATAATGATACTGGAGGTCTGCTTATTCTCAGTGTTACAGTAACAAGGTGGAACCGCATCACATATTCAGTTGTCTGGGTAACCCTTTGAAGCTGAGACAGATAATCAGAGCTCACACCCCTACATGTGTGGGATGCCACCTCAATGGCCGGATGTGTTTGCACTTCAGCAGAGAGGAAAGAGGCCACCCAGTCCAGACCAGTATCACTGCTGTACTGGCTGAGCAGTTTCCTGAACAAACTTTGAGTCATCTGAACACAAAAAAGAGAAGAGGAGGTCACTGATTCTTGAGATAAACACCCTTCATGATGCTTGTATACCTTTGCAGTTTCCCTATTCTCTATATTTTATTTGTTGAACATAAACTGGGATGGCTCAAATTATTTGGTTACAAACCAAAAGTCTTTTCCTCTCTGCTTCACAGGAAGTGATGTTTTTAACATCTGTGTTTTGCAGTGAAACAGAAAACCCTGGCACCACCAGCAGAAACTCACAGCTGAAAGATCACAGTAGTGGACACTCTGGCACATGATGTGAAAATGCAAAAACATCAGAGCAACAAGTGCTCAGCACCAAAGATGGCCATAAAATAAAAGCAATGGGCAATTACTCCTTTAAAAACTCACTGTGGATATGTGAAGTAAGATAAGACCCTAACAGCTACAGTACTGTGATTTTGAATGTAAAACATAAAAACCATCATAAGTCATTGTAATAAGGTTAAACAGAAATGTGTGTGGGCTTTTGATTGAGGTTCTGGCCTCTAATCAGCTTAGATAGTCACTGCCTAACTTTCTATTCCTTCAGTTATGAATCAAAAACAGCTGGTACACAGAAGCTGCACAAGCAGGTAGAAGCCTCACTGCAGATTTGGATTGAGTTTTGAATGTTTTTGTGGATTTATTTTATATGTCTGTGTATCAGTTAGTTGCTTTATAAGGTTATGACACAAACTTAAAGCTAGGTTTATAACAACAGTGGATCAAATGAAAGTATAATGTGAAAGGGGTTTCTCACAGTGATGAACTCAGAGACTCTTCAGAACTTATTAGCATATTTTAGCTCATTGTTTTGTTTGTAAGGTTTGCAAACCCCACTCCAGCAGCTGTAGACAGCTGATTTCAGTATAAAAAAGCTCTGATAAACTCACCGTACAGTAGCAGCAACAAAACAGCTGACATACATAGCTAGTAATTGGCTGCTGAACATAGTGGAGCACTTAGCGGCTAAAGAGGCAGATATTTTTCTTAGATGTTGGTGGAGACCAGCACAGAGCTACAAGAGAGTGACTATTTATCTTAAATCCATCAGGTGGACACAAACATGAACCCACCAAGGCTAATGTTGCTTTGTGTCTGCTGGATATACACAGCTATGTGCTAACAAAGTTGATGATGGCCCGTCAGGTGGTCAATGAATCAGTAAATGTGATGGTTTTGGCCAGAAAAATCAGACTTTATTGTTTAAATATGAAGGTTCTTATCTGACCTCATAAAAAGTGTAAACCTTTCCTAATATTTTTGCTATGTTATCATTGTTTCAGCAGTTTGAGTTGCAGTAAAAGCTTTTTCATATTGATGCAGACACAGATTGTGTCCAAACAGTTGATACAGATGGGTGACCATTTAAACTCTAGAAGGCATGGGAGTTCATTCATTGGTGTGATAATCATGAAAATGATGTGAATCACGTGGCCTTTCACAGTTATCAGACCTCAACCTAAATGAACACCTACGGGAGATTTTGGACTGACGTACTAGACAACATCTCCACCACCATCATCAAAACATCAAATTAGATAATATCTTTTTGAAAAATGGTGTTCAAGCTTTAAGCCAAGAAGCACTGAATCTGTCCTGGATGTTTGTCAAGAACATTTTATTCAGACACTTTATGTTGTTTTGTCCATTAATTTGCCATCCAATAGCTTTACTCCAAAAGCTAAACCATTTATAAATAAACCGTGTTTATACAGTAATATCTCCTGAAGCCTTGTATCAGTCAGACTGTGGTGTTTATTTATATGGTGACCTGGGAGTGATTCGCCCTGCCTACTTTCCATCTGAAATGTTATCTGTTGGGATGTATTAATAGGCTGAGGTACTGTAGTAAAGCACACACACTTTCCGGGTGGGAATGTTAGAGGGTGTAACACAGCAAATGTTCCTTGTGGAGTAGTGGAATAGGTGATAAAAACAGTTAAGATAAGAAGTGCTCAGAGGTACTGTAAAGCACATTAATTTCAAAACAGCATCAAAATGAGAGGAAGGTAATGTTTTAGGATAATGAGGCCCTGGTCTGCTGATACTTTCACCAGCAGATGGGGGTGTTGGCTCACATTTCTTCCACAATGAAAACAAATAGAACATACAGACATTCTGCATTTGTACTTTTATTGAGCAAATAACAGGCTGATTTATTGATTGGTTTATAGATATCAATGTCATGTGACAGCTGAAACTGTACATGTGGTTTTGCGCCAGTCTGGAGTTATAACAGCCCTGTGTGTTACATAGGAATTTGTCTGGTGTATACAAGTTTGCATGATTTTTACCCTGAGATAATTACAAGTCAGTAATATAGAAAGATATGTCCAGTAATAAAGGAAAGAATATAACATGTAACAATAAACTATTCATCAGTAACATTACATTAATACCATAGCCTACATTCATGTTCACTGAATTTCAACACTAACATGATGATATCTTGAAGAATATATATATATATGTATATAAATATACATATAAATAAATGAAATTCTGAATAAACTGTACAATTCAAAAGTTCATCTTTTTTCTTACCACATTAACTGGATGGTGCCTGAAAACTGACAAAAGCAAATAAAAATAACCGACTTAATAAATAGTACTATTAGTTAAATCAATAAAATGGAGTGTCAAAGAACAAAGATTTATCATTTTCTTTAATCTGTGAGCATTTGGTGAAGATAAATACTCTTTCATTTAATTAAAAATAATTTAAAACTTAATTTAGTTCATTTAGAATGAGCTGAAGCTTCATTTATTTTACTCTTGTATTTAGCACACAAACTGTCAGTCTGGCCAATGCCTGGCCTGGCCTTACACCAATACCATCTCATAAGCATATAAAAAACAAACAGGCAATATTTTATGGGACAGCAAACAGATAAATGATTTAAACTGTGCCAAAACCAAAATATAAAAAGGAAACGGCATTTCAGTTTTCTTTATGTCCTGCACATATGGTGAATTGACAATAAAACCCTTGAACCCCTGAAATCAGAAAAACAAACCGAGTTAAATATACCTGTGATAATTAATACATGAGTAAATAAAAAATGATGTAATTTATTAAGTCATAGTAAAATTCATGAAAATAAATTAAGTTTTAATTTATCCTATGAACTGAGAACAGTCTCAAAAGAAAAAAATTAAAAGCATTTTGATTTTTTTTATACCAACTGATTTGAAGTTAAAAGAAAAATATAAACCTGTAATTCATTGTACTCTCCATTCTAATTATTTAACTAGCAAAATAATTTATTGAAATTTCTCTTATTTTTTTGAGTAATCCAATAAATATTTTGTCAGTTTTCAGGCCACATAGGTGACAAGAGCCCTTAACGTCTAGTGCTGCAAAGGTTTACTGGTATCTTCAGACGTTCATGAAAATGAGCATGTAGATAGGGAGGTCCCAGAGCAGGAGTTTTAAAGACAGCAGAGCAGAGCACAAACTACCAACCCAGATTTGTACCTGTGCAGCACTGTGCCACCACTGAAACAAACAAACAACAACAACTGTGGTGCACAGGGGTTGAATTGCATTAGCAAGAGTCAAGCTGAAATATACTTACACACAAATACAATGTTTCTCAGGAAATATGATTGTTATAAAAAGTCTGCAGAAACAAGCAGAAAAACTGCCTGTGTTTGGCAACACATTACAAGATTCTTGAATATGTCCCAAGGTGGGGAGACATCATTATATTGCAAAGTCTGCACATATAAAAACATTTAGCACCATATAAAATGTTTCAGTCTTTCTCAGTCTCTTTGCTGTTACATAGTGCTGGATGTGATGAAGACATAAAGCCTGGCGAGGAACGAGGTGAAGGTCCCTTGTCTCAGCAGCTTCATCTCCACGTCTATTAGGAAGTCTTTGGGCTTGCGGACTTGTCTCTGCAGATAAACCGCACCCGTGAAGCTGTTCAGCTTGCGGGTGGAGAAGTAGCCCTCCTCGTTGCCCCTGGTGATGCTGACGATGACGTGGTCACCAGAGTACACGGAGGAGGGTCCAATTCGGAAGATCTGAACTGGGATGATAATGTTGGTCTTGAAGCTGAGCTGATAGTATGTTATCCGCACAGGAGAGCTCTGACAGTCTAGGGAGCTGGTGGGACAGCTGATCCGCTCACAGCGTCTGAAGATGAGTCGAGAAAGAGAGGAGCACGGTATAGGAGAAAGACAGTATTTAGATACTAGACACTTTGGGTCTAACAAAATACTCAATACCGGAACAATAACATTTATTTTTATTTTTATTAGAAAAAATATTTACTATAATTATGTTGAGTATCTACTTACTGTCTGGTTTCTATAAGGCTTGAGTCACCTGAGCTTCTCAGACATTTCAGTAAATGCCTTTTGTATTTATATTTATGTGACTGCTTACTTGACTATTAATACTGTATAATTACTATATTTACTATTATTGCTTATCCTTTCTTCTTTTTTTTACTTTTTATTAGTATGTCCTAATTTAACTGAAAGTGTAACTATGATACATTTTAGTTTTTGTTTCTCTACCACTGTAAATTTAATTTTTATATACTACACCAATGACAACATACTATATCAAAAACCAAAGTGATGTTTTGGTTGTCATGTCACCAATGTTTTCTGTGACATTCTGTAAGTTCTGTATAAAAAAATTAATAAATAAACAACTTACAACAAAATCCATGTAAAAAAACAAAAAAAAAATTAAGAAACTAATGCTTGCATTAAGGCTGCGATGAAGAATACATTAGTGGGGTATATTTCTCAGTGTGCCCACACAACAACAAATTATGTCAAAATAAATTATGAAATGGGCAAATGGCTACAGTCTGATGCTATGTACTTGCAACTAGCTACAGTATCTGCCTATAAGTTAGCTTCAGTAGATTCACCAACAACTCTACACTGAGCAAAGTGTGTGTTACGAGCAAGAACCTACTGGGTTTACTGCATAACTTGATCATAAATGGTCACTAAATCAGCTCTGAGAAAGACATTTGGCATATTATCATTTACCTTGAAAACATATAAAAAATGTAAACAGCAGCCAGTTTTGCACATGCTCATCGATGTACATTGGAAGTGATTAAGTTAATGTAAAGCAATACTTAGGAAGCCAACATAAAATTATAAAAATAATACATCTGGCTCTCAACTAATATGTGTGGTACAGTTCCTAAACTTCATTAGTTAATTATTGCAACATTTTTATTTGCTCACTTAGTAAAGATAAGTTTCATTTGTACTTCTTTCCTCCTATGTGCATACACCCATCCCCTGAGTATCAGACAAAATGGCTAGTGCTTGGTTGTACTACCCCACAGCTTAGTGGAAAAAACAGCATGCCATGTGAAATCATACATGATTTGACAGTATGATTCTGTATTCAAGGACTCATGTAGCACAGCTTGTCCCCGTCATTGCCCACCGCTGTGAGGATTCAATGAAAACTGACATGAACACCAGAACAGCACAGATGAACTGTGCCAGTGGAGAAAGCGGGACTGTCCTAATGGATGCTTCAGATGCTCTGTGACTGCTTATTCACCACTCTTCCAAATTTACAGCCTGGAGTAAAGGCGGGTGTAGTGCTCTGTAAAATGTGAACAGCTCATGCTGAAACAAGCGTGTCCTGGAAGCTGCTCCAGTGAATCACAGTGTTGCACTAAAGCAGACCAGGAGACGTTTTAATCTCAGCCGCCTGTCCATGGCTGCCAAGTCTACTCATGAATGAAAGATGTCTCTTCATGCTGAGCCAGGCCACATCACACTGAGGTTAATAGGGTGTCTCTTCATAACACTGATAAGACGCCTTTCGTGGACAGAGTGCAGAGTGTGTGCTGTTTCTGTCCAGTGGAGCGCAGCAGAGACGGCCCAGGGAGGCACCGAGTTGATCAAAGCCATCTGACGTTGTCGTACGGCTCAGCGGGAGTCATGTTCGCTTACTGTGCCAGCCAACCTGTACAGCTGCCACAGCGTCACAGCTACATTAACAAGGCCCTTCTGTAAAGTATGCTGCACCGTAAGAACATGAATGTACAGTATAGTATTTCTTGGTAAATGAACACAGGCTGTGAGGAAACCTTCCAAAAACCCCACAGATGCAGACCAAAACCTAGTACGACCGTTTTTTTTTTTATTGCCCAGGATGTTTCAGAACATTTTAGGTTTTTAAAGATGCTGAGATAATGACTCACATGTCTGACACCTTCTTGTAATTGCTAGGGCAATCAAAGGAGAGACATCTGAAGCCTCCCTGCAGGTTATAGCAGGTCTGTCCATATGAACAGTTGTGGTTGCCAGTTGTGCACTCGTCAATATCTGGAAGAAAGGATAAAGAAAAGGAATTACCACACTGGAAGTGTCTGGTTTTTCACTTTGATTCTAAACACACAAAAGGAGAAATGTATGCATTTTAGTTATTGCGACACAAAATAGAGGACGTCAACAGGATAAGACCTGAAACAAAACAATGGAAACAGGAGTTTCACAAAGGCATGAGGATATACAGTGAGTGAATTTTTGTTTCTATACAGTCTGAAATTAAGGATATTAAGGAGGAACAAAGGTAGAAATAAAAATTAATTTACAAAGAAAATAAATAAAGGACAGACGGCAAGCTATGAGTAAGTGTGAGGGAGAGGGAAAAAGGTGTGAATAAATAAATAAAGACCTGGCGCCCCTAGGCACCAGCAATAGAACAAGAACAAGAACAGCACTATGACTAACTTCCAAAGCAGCACAGCTGCGTAAGATCTGTTAAATAGTCATTAAATTGATTTGAGGACCAGAATTGGCCACCTTACAGGGCACTTCATGTTTTTTGTTCATTGACAGGGCATTCATATCAAAGGTCAAAGTGTTTATTTGTCATATGCAAATAATTTAAGAAATGTGTTTCCCTGTACAATGAAATTCTTACTTTGCCGCCCACATGAATGCCACAAAATACAAATGAAATATAAAGTAGATAAATAAGTAACACAAAAACGTTGGTGGGACCTCACTTAATAGTCTGGGGTTTTGTCTTTGTTTTATGAAAAGGTTATCCAGTTGTGTCCTTCAGCATGCTGAATTTAAGGAAACCTTAAATGGCACTTTTTTCCATTTGGTTTTCACTAAACGCCATACAGCACCTAAAGCTCAGCCCATTGCATTGGCAAGTCACAGGGCTCTGCGTTCCATCTTTTTCATTTAAAGGGCACTTTATCTCTCACTTCCTGCTTGTGTGGGTACTTTACGGGACATTATCACATTTCCTTTTACTGAAAATTCACCAGTGATGGCACTTCATTCCAGAGTGCCACATACGTACATACTCTAGGGCACTTCCTGATTTACTCATAGCTAAGACAGCTTTTACAGACCTTGCTATGTTTTCTCCTTTGTGTGGACACCATGCAGAGCACTTTATCACGTTTGCTGTGCCGTGGGGGGCACTTTAAAGGGTATTTTATCACGTTTGCTCTCCTGGGGAGGCACCTTTAATGGGCACTTTTCCGGTATTGTTTTGGCAGTCACCCCCTAGCCTACCTCCCAGATGAACAGTGTGTGTTGCACACTTTCAATTACAACTACTTTCCAGGGTTTTCCAGCTCTGGCTAATGGTTCTTTTTAGGTCAGTTGGTCTATTTAACAACTTTCCAGCTATACTCATCACCTCTTGGCTGTGCTGTACCTGAACTTTAGCACAGAAACATTGCGCTATCGATCTTTGAAATGTTATGTAGTGGCCCTCAAAATGTTGCTTTTAGGGACATGCAGTGCTTTGTCTCATTAGTCATCTTCATTATGTTAAAATGGCTTGAATCTCATTTGAAATTATTTTTACAAAGAGAGAAAGATAAAAGGGGCTGAAAAACAGTCAGACTTTCTCTGGGAGGCACAATACGTTCATTCACTTCCTGCATTTTTAGCAAAGCTTCTATTCAGTTTAATTTTGAAAATGTTTAGAGGAGATCAAATAAATGAGTAATGACATACAGTACTGCAAGAGTAACTGATGTCATAAATGAATGTACTTTTGAATCCAGATGTGCACTATCAGTGTCACTTCTGTCTGCCCGCAGTTTCCAATTTGTGGAAAAATAATTTAAATGATGGGAATTAAAGCTTCTTAAGAAGTAATTTGCTCTTCATATAATTTGGTTTTAAAGGCAGTTAGAATTTCTTTTTAAAGATGAAAACACTACTATATATACAGTGAGCCCTCACCACGGCAGGTGTGTCCATTGGCGGTCATGACGTATCCATGAGGAGGACAGGCACACCGATAGCTGCCTGCAACATTAACACACTGGAAGGCACAGAGGGTCCCAATGCTCTGGGAGCACTCGTCAATATCTGTTAAAAAAGGCACACACATTGACACACACATCCTATCAGACAGATTAGAGCCCTGGCGGAAGCCATGTTGTTTGTCCTGTCTGTTGTCCTGTCTGAGGAAATAGTGCCAGAAGCTACCTGAAGGCCCTGTCACCCCAGACAAAATAAAATGTGTTACTGCTGATGAAGAGTGACACTCTCTCAGTCTGGTCTCAGCATTCATTACAAACATGTATTATTTAGAGCACTAGAATAATATTATTAATTTTGTTTTTTAATCAATTTTTCTTGGAACCCCGCTCACCTGGGGGTAAGGTCCTGTGTTTTGTGTACACAGCCATCTACCCCAGTCTTCTCCTAACAGTGACTTTGTACCTCTATACTACACCACCAAACATATTCCTTTCATTGTGTCATATTTACTATGGTCACCAGAGGTCGCCAAACCATAATAATGTAAGTGTTGGTCTAATAACCTGCTAGCACAAACATCTTATTGAGACGAGTCTTGTGAAACAACACCCCTCAGTATAATGCACCATTGCAAAGTATAACCTAATAATAAACACATAATTAATGCCTCTCAGAAAGTGCCTAACAAAAACAAGAATTATTGTCCCTTACTGTCCCAAGAATTTATGGTTAAGCTGCTATATTAGATTCCATCAGAATTCACTTGTAGCTAGTGGCCACTGAGTGTACAGTACCTTTGACATATTATTGTTGTGAGTAATGTGTTAGCAGTCAACCCCGTATTTATCAGTTGAGCAGAGCGGGAGCAATGTATTGTACATACTCACTCTACTTTTAGATTTGTTTTGGTTTCCACTGACTCCACTAGTGTCTATCTAGCAACCGTGGCAGAAAATACCTTCACAGTTGTGTCCATCCTCTTTTAGGTAGTAGCCTTGGCGACAGTAGCATTGATATGAGCCATAGATGTTAGTGCACTCCTGGCTGCAGGGATTTTTGTCACATTCATTTATATCTAAGCACAGGAAAGAAAAGAAGTGTTAGAAATCTCCCTGTTTTCTTAAAAGATCTAATAATTTCTTAGCTATTTCCAAAGCAGCACTTTTTAAACAGTGCATTTCTTGAGGACTGCTTTCATCTGAGGATTAATATGTACATTGGGTGTTCTGATTTGTATTTGTGGCAGCAGGATGGTGTACTGTATATGAGACTGAGTCAAAATGAACTGCACTGTGTGTGTTCATCATGATAAGGAACATGCCCCTTGTTGATTTTGATCTTTAAGTGAAATTTGTCGACAATATTAAAAATACAAAATACCACCAGCTTTATCCGTTGAGGCAATAAAGTAAAAGGAACAAGAAAAGGAACAAAAATCTATTAAAATCAGTCAGCGTTTAATTTTTGCCCAAGTGCATTGTGGAAACAGAAAACAGCAGAATGAGGTAAAAATAAGAGATGTTTGTACATTAGGACTCGAGCCATTTCATGATGCAGTGTTGGTTTCTAATGCTGTTTATTTAACTTTTTCAAGTTTTTTAAAAAATAAAACCTAATAAATGCAAAGCTTCACCTTTGGATCCTGAGCAAAAACATTACGTTCCTTCAGCAATAGCATTGACAAGCTGAACATCATGTGAATCATGCTTCAGGTCTGCTTTGCTCTGTGAAGCACAACCACATCTTTAATGCACTGATAACTGACAGTACCCGAACCAGAAAACTGTTTTATTTTGTTTTAATCACTTTTATTGACCAAGTATTTTTATCGATAACAAAAACTTACAAGGGCCTTAACAGTTTTTTAAATCAATATTTATAATCTCTGTAGCCTGGCTTACCTAGGTTTTTCAAGGCAAATATCACAGTCCATCTAAATAAGGTGGCATTTAAATAGTGAATATGTTAGAGAGAAAAACACACTAGCTTACCTTCACAGTTCTTGCCATCAAATGCTAGGGAAAAGCCAGCTGTGCATGAGCAGCGGTAGGAGCCTGAGGTGTTTTCACAGGTCTGGGCACACAGCCTGCCAGGATAGCGCCAGCACTCATTTATATCTATCAGTGCAGGAGCACGAGCTATTAGACAGCAGACAGATACCTCCCAGCCACTGAGGACTCAGTGCCTGTTGTCATTCAGACACACATAAAATGATTTTAAAGTGACTTTTTCACTTTCTTAGCATTTTTTTTCATATTTATATGTACATGTGGAAAAAACAATAGTCCAAACATGTTGTTGTTCATTTGGTTAGTTTTTAAATCAAAATGTTAGTGGAGCAGAAAAATTTTGCCCCTAGTCCTAGACAGCATGTCGAGAAAACAAACAAACAAACAAGTATACACACGCACTGGAGAAGCCTCCATTTAGCATACAAAAAAGTATGACATGTTAACGTGAGACATTGCTGCAGCTTGCTGCTGCTCAGTGGAGGAGGATAGAAATCCCCTCACACTAAGAACATTAGTATAAACAGGTAATGAAATTGTGAGTGGCAGACCATCAGTGGGTTAAAAGCACAGAATCCTACCCCACACTAAAAACATTAGCATTTTAAATATGTAGCATTAGCATGTAGCAAAGAAGACATTCTGCACACCTTGTTAGTTCGCTTGTTAGTTCTTTTCGCTGAAATATTTAGAGCCAAAACAATTTGTTTACAACCCTAAATCAGAAAAACTTGATGCATGTAAAATGGTAAATGGACTGTATTTATATAGCGCATTTTTCCACAGTGTGTTGCACTGGCCAAAGCGCTTTAGGAGATGATACACCATTCACCCATCGATGACGACAGGCTGCCACACAACGGGGCTAGTCAAGCCACCGGGAGCAATTCCAGGTTCAGTGTCTTACTCAGGGACACTTAGGCATGCGGGGAGACTGGGAGTCAAACCACCAACTTGCTGGTCAGGAGATGACTGCCTTACCTCGTGAGCCACAGCCACCCCCACAAAATCAAAATTGAAACTGAAAATAGTGATGTGTAAATCATCTGTGTCCTGTATCAAATTGAAGACAATACAGCAGCACATTATTTGATGTGATACCTCATCAATTTTATTCTTTATTCAAAATAAACACTCACTTTAATTCTGATGCCACATCACTACTTTCAGTTTTAATTTTGATTTTACATATTGTCTCAACTTGTTCTGATTTGGGGTTGTAATAAAGTAAATCAATTGACACAAAATAATCTCCAATTATTCTGATAATTAGTTCAGATCTAAGCTCTTCACTAATCCTATTTTCCCCCCCACACCTGCACATGCGTGCATCTCACAAACCCATTGTTGAGAAACCCATGTACAGTGTCCTGATGCATTTTGCAACACAACCTCAAACTTTCTCCCTCCGCCATGCACTGCTCCACCGCCGGCTCCTCCAGCAGTGATGAAGGCACTGTGGGTGAAGTTTACATTCACATCTTCTTGTTCTACTCTTCCAATGTCATGAGATAATACAATGCTCTTTAGGTTTTATTTTATGTTGTTTTTAATAAACAGGTTGATGCTATTTTAGGGTATTGTATTATAATTACTGATGCTTTATTGTGAACATCACATTTATTGTTGCAGCTGGTAAATGGGAGCTGGTTTTAGCTGATTTATATGCATTTAATTAGAATTACTGCTGGGTAGCTTGTGAATTTCACACCATAAATCAGTGAGGTCTTATAATTATACTGTGTTTTTTCTCTTAATCTGGTTCTAGAAAATAACTAGTAACTAAATTCTAAAATAAATGTAGTGTAGTAAAAAATACAATATTTGCCTCTAAAATGAAAATGAAAATATTTAAGTAAAGTACAGATACCTCCAAATTGTACTTAAGTGCAGTACTTGAATAAATGTACTTAGTTACTTTCCACCACTGGTACTTTAAGTAAACTTGAATAGCAAATGCAATCACAAAATCCAATTACTCACTTTTACCCTTTGCTCGATTTTGGTATCTTTCAACTTTTGAGAATGATATCTTGCTCTTTAGCTGCTAAATGCTTCACTGTGTTCAATAGCTAATCACTAACTGTGTGTGTCAAGTGACTCCTTTTACAATACACAATCATTCTGTCCAGCATTGGATAGTGCATTGTTCACTTATTGTAACTGCAGCAAGCTTCACAATAGGACTGTGGAGTTATTGCTGGGCTTTAGTCTGTTCTGTGCAAAACATATTCTAAACTCAGCAATCACTTACGCTGATTCTTGGGGTACTGCATATGACATGCATATGTATTCATCTCACATCCATCCATCCATTATCTATACCACTTATTCCTGAATAGGGCTGGAGCCAATCCCAGCTGACAGTGGGCGAGAGGCAGGGTCCACCCTGGACAGGTCTGACACATAGAGACAGACAACCACACACACTCACACTCACTCCTAGGGGCAATTTAGAGTCACAGGGAGAACACGCAAACTCCCATCCCACATTCTTCTTTGTAAATGGATGTGCTTAGGTGAACTTGCAGTCACAGAAGAAGGCTGCACAGATACTATGGTCAAAAACTGCATAAACAGATATGTGTTTCTAAATTCAAGAACAGGTCACCAAAGTTCAAATGATTGATTCTGTTCACAAAAATTAAAAGGAGCAAAACACTGAGAGAAATAATCCAGGTAACACTTGTATCCACAACACTGTGAGCCTAGGATCCAATTTTACATTTTTTCTTTTCTTTGTTACATCTAGTGAAATCTGACAGCAGCTCTGGCTCCATGTACTGAGGCAGTGAGACGTCCGCCTTGCAAGCAGCTCTGGCTTCAGAAACTGTTTGGTCGACTAAACCTCTGCTCTTGATCCTCTCACAGGCCTGACACAGTAATACGTACCAGTGCAGTCTTTGCGGAGGGCGTCATACCGGTAGCCCGTCTGACAGTCACAGCGGTAGCTGCCAGGGAGGTTGTGACAGATCTGGCTTGTGCCACAGCGGTGCATCCCCATCTGACACTCATCAACGTCTAGACAGGCAGAGATAAAGATAAAGCACCTCAGCATTGACCCACTCTGCAGCTGACTGGGTCTATCTTAAAAACAGACAACCTCCTATTCACACCACCAGACACAGTATAAAGAGAAACACACTCAGAAATGCATACTGTATCAATCTCAAGCTCACTCTCCATCTCTCATTCACAGAGGGTCCTTGAAACTCTTAAAACCTGGAAGACGACTAAACAAATGGCTTTTCATATAATTGACTAGTCAGTTATATGAAAAGCAGGCAATTAACAGACAGTTTTAAAGCATGGTATTTATTTATTTAACAGTGAACAGTGCTCTACTTGATGGTACTGAAACATTCTGTAAAAATACTCTGTTTTCAATGTTGCTTTTATTATTTAATGTAACTTTTTTTGTGAAGTGTCTTGCATCTCCTGTCCTGTGGTTGGCTATCTGCTCATTTAGACCAAAGCAACAGGCAGAGACTTTAGGAAGAAACATGGCCTTATTAAATAAAAGAGTTACTAGAAAACATGTTGTTGTGAAATAATAATCCCTGCAATAAAATAAAAATAATAATGACCTGCAATGAACTGTTATTGTGAAGCAATGCTACTAAGTTTAAAACACATTTCATTATTTCACAATTTTTATGGCTATATAATTTGTATACATTGTGTTTATTCTTATGATCATTTATTTCCTAATATTTTATTCATTTATTCAATATTCATTCATTGCATTTAAGTTGCTAGCCTTGTGTGTTCATGCTGCTGTGTTTACGAGGTAATCTCACCGACACACTTGGCTCCATCAGGGCTGGCGTGGTATCCATGGCTGCACATTTTGATTTTCTGCCGGCATGTGTAGGAGCCCACTGTGTTGATACAGTTAAACCCTGAGCTGCACGGTTCACTCAGGCTGCTGCACTCATTTATGTCTACAGAAACACAGAGAGCGAGAGAGAGAGAAGTCAAGCCTGAAAGGCAGCTGAAAGGGTAATTGTTAGGATGTTTAATCCTGATTGACAGGTCTACCTATGTCTATTTCCCCCAGTAATTTTAACACATCAATTATGGAGCTGTGTACTGTATTTACTTGCTGACTTGTTTGTAGTCATCATGCCTTCTTAGAATATAGCGGTTCCAGCACTAGGGGAGCAGTGTCCATCAGGTGGATTATGAATCAGTACATGTGAATACAGTCATGTGGAGGGTGGACAAAATAGCAGAAATATCGGAGAAATAAAAGATTTGGATTTTGAAGTAAGTGAAGGAGAAACACAACAACAGCCAAGATGAACTGTAGTTAGTGGTGTCAGTGTTTAAGCAACACTAATAATTACTCTATGAAAAGAGAAAACACTGAGGAAAATAAACTCACAACAAAGTCAAACAGTGCTTGAATAGCAGGTGCACAAGTCACTGAATTTACATAATTCTGGAAAGAGAGGTTAATTTGGAAAATCATAACAATTTAAAACAGAAGATACAGAAGATTTAGGAAACACATGAGTTTCTACTTGTAGGAGGTCAAAGAAAGTCTTCCACCCTCAGTGAGACATCTGTAATGTGCAGTTTATCAGCTGAGATACAAGGGACACTTTTATATCAGGAGCACTGAGTGGTAACAAAGGTTTTGTCTAGATGATAACATTTCCATACAAACAGCTAAACAAATTGTAAATACTGAGAAAATGGGATGTCATTAGTTTAATCCCATACAACTAAACCCATGAAACAAAAAGCATAAAACCTTTTCTTTACTGATTATTAGTCAGTGTACTGTCTACTTTTATCATGCTACTATACATTGTAATAGGTCAAGATCCCACGTGATATACAGTAACGTGGTAATTAGCGAGCTTCAGAGGTGCTGGTAGGCACATTTGCTGTTTCCCCTTGATGTCAGTCTTTAAGCTAAGCTACGCTGACAGTCTCCGGGCAGTGGCTCCACATTTAACAGTAAATATGTCCGACATCTCTCAGCAAGAAAGTGAACAACAGTGTTTCCTAAACAGTTCCTTTTAAAACTATGTTTGGGGGTATTGTACCGTATGACATAATTGGATAGCTGAGAGGAGATGAGAAATGAGGGGAGATGATGGGGAATGACAGGACACAAAGGTGCAGCTACAGTGATTGGGCTCTGAGTGCTTTCGAAAGGTGGGTGACGTACAACTTGGTGCTGTGCCTGGACCCTGTGACATCACTGCTGGGGGTGGCTTCAGGTGCAACACCCAAGCACAGGCATAAGTGTTGCTGGGTCAGGGTTCAGGGTTTTCTCTTTATGTAAGAAAATTATCACACAGCAAAACTGGGTAGCGCTGCAGTGTAGAATCCTACAGTACACACACTGCACAGAGAGTGTGAGGACAACCAGCATCTCAATTCCACTGGTTAAACTGGCCATGGTGAGACAGTGGGACAAGGAGCACTAAATCTGTTCTGAAGGTATAAACATGACCTATCTCTCCATTAACTGTTTAATGGTCACATGTAATGAGATCCCAGCAGAAAGCAGTCCTGACGCTGTCTTACCAATACAGTTGCCATGAGAGTCCTGTGTGAAGCCGTTGATGCACTTATGTTTGGGACTACACAGGAACGAGCCCAATGTGTTGTTACACACAGAGCCCACACCACAGTTATGGGTTTGCAGTACACATTCATCAATGTCTACAAAGAAAGAACAGATAAACACAAATGCACTGAGTCAACTTGGCAAGCCAAAATAATCCATCTATTCAAATGGTAACAGTTTAAATCTGCTGTCAGCTCCCTGAGCCTCAGTCGGACCTGTCAGCTCTGTACAGTAGGTGGCACTGTGGCTTAAGCCCAGATTAAACGTGAGCAGCATCCCAGGCATTCAAACTTTCACACTTAGTATTTAACTCCAGGAAAAATTCCTTTCCTATAAAAAATATCACTTGCTCGAATGCTGCAATTAACAGAGGTTGAAACTAACTTTTTAAATGACAGTTATTGAATCTCATGAGCGATGGATAGAGTTTAAATGGAAGATTTGTTCTTTTGTGCTGCAAGCCCATTTCTCTAGAGTTTATGTTATATCAGGTCCTCTGAGGTTCATCCTGTGGTAGGCAGAAGGTCTTAATTTGAGTTTTTCTCTACCAATCATCATCAGAGGGAAGGATATCTGATGTTACAACAGAGATTTCTCCTTTCTTTCATGCTGCTAATTAGTTTCTCCCCTGTTGGACGGTTGACTAAATATTACATTATATAGCTACACTGATTAGTTCTCCATGTGCCAAGTGCTGATGACACAAGTCACACAGTTTAAAAGTGCTTTACCGCCTGCACAATGCTTCCTTTCTACAGTGGTGACTGAGTCATTTTCTTGTCACGTACAAAAGCTGGGCATATGCTGAAGTACTAACATCACTACTAGGGCCAAAAATCCATTAGCATACTGTAAATCTTAATGTAGCTTTGGACTGAGCTGAGTTTAAGTCATGACCACAGACATACAAATCCTACCACCAAATATGGTACGCAGTGCTTTTAGGATTTGTATAGTTTTTTCTCTGGATAATTTGGATTGTACTCATACAAATGGGGAGTGGGGGTAAAAAGGAATATAACCTGTTTCTGGGGAGCCTCTTTAAAAAGAACTGTCTGCCATCAATAATACTAGGACACTCAACAGCCTCAGCACCTACTGATGTACTGCACTGCAGTCTTGTATTCAGGGATTTGTGCATCTCTAAAGGGACAGTTTAATGACAAATTACTTTTGGGTTTGTAGCGATACAATTCAGAAAGAGCAAAGGCGGAGATGTAATGACAAACTTTAGGACCAAAATGGCCTGTGTGTCCAGCATGTGCATGACCATCAATTACATGGTACCTCGGTTTGAGTCAGGAGTTGGATTTGTGTGCTTCTGTTGCCGGATATGCTATAAACTGCTGAGAAACTGGCAACACTGAGCACAAACACGCCTTGACCATATATGCAATGTTCTCTACACATCATACAGCCACGCTGGATGCAAACCCTACATTTCCTGCTGCTTCATATTAAATGACAAAACACAAGGTGGCATTTATTGTTAAGGAGTCACAAGAAACAATGTATTGTCACAAGGTTAGTACTGCCTGAAATCATTCAAATATTTGTATATAAAACAAGAAAATTACAGTTATCAGTATTTTTTTTATGGCGGTCTTCTTTATTAAAATGTATTTCTAACAAAGTATCTGCTTAGGAATTCTGGGACATGCAGTATTAAACCACACTTGTTGTTACCACAGTAACCATGAGTGTCACTGAAATTTTAAGGATTTTAACTTTAGCCATACCTCAACCTGTGATAAACTTTAAACATGGTCTGAATAATTAATGCAGAAAGCAAGAATAAAAAAGCATCTGATGTGAAAAACACACCGACACCAAACGTAATCCAGGGCTTTGCAGAATTGTTCAATAATTATGCTTTGGTCTCGCGACAGAGTTGTGTATTGTGGTTTTATATCCATTTCTGTCCTTTTGAAACTAAAAAGAGTTTAACGTCCTGTACTGCACATTAAAGAAGACATCATCAGCATTTCCTCTGAATACTTTAGAGGCTCTGGAAGTGATTGCTGGGTAAATTGGCTTAATAAAATACATCAGGAACAATGAACCCACCCTCACAAACATTGCTCCTCAGCTGGTAGCCTGCAGGACAAGTAACCTGCTGCTCGCATACAAATGAACCCACTGTGTTCACACAGTGCTCGCTGGGCTGACAACTGTGGGTGTTGGTCACACACTCGTTCACATCTGCAGAAGAAGAACAACAGTGACAGTGTGTGCAGTGACAGGGAAGACAAGGAGATAGACAGAGGGTGCATGATTATGAGGTGGAGGAGAGGCAGACTGTGTATAGATAGACAGGGTTTGTACATAGTTCTTCCATCCTGACTTGTCACCATGATTGGGCTCAATGAGTCAGCAGCAGATTGACATCGGCAAAGAAAAAAAAAAAACTTAACTAGAGGGAGTTATTCTTACATCTAGGAGTTTGTAGCATACCAGTAAATTATACTTTATGTTTTGCTTTTGACTATAAAAATGTTCTACTTAACGTAAAATTCAACTGAAAACACATTTGTGCACGGGTATTTGGAGCTGTTCATAAATGCTTGTATACCTTCAAAGCCTGTGAGTGGATGAATGGGCAGGCCATCAGGGGCACACAGACAATGTGCACTGGTTACTCTAACTTTCAAACCAAGGACAGGCTGTGTTTTGTTTGTGGTGATATTAAAGCTGCACTAATCAATGGTTTCATAATAACAGTGGATCAAATGACGGTGTGTGATGTGAAAATGTCCATTAGAGAATCATTACCTAAAGCGACGGTTCCCCTCATCTCTGAGGAGCATTGTATTGTCTTTCAGGTCAGTGTTTTGGTTTTGTACTGTAGGACCCGCATCTTTAATGTTTTGGTTCATTGTCAGTACTCACTTTGAGTTATTTTCCACATGCAACAGGCAGCTACTTCTCAGTGCCAAACACCAGCAAAGCTGGGAGCTAGGTGGCTGGGAAATTTGGGAAAGACTAAAGCTCCTTTCAGATATGGTACCCAGGAATTTGTGGGGTACAAGTAGCCTTGTAGCAAATGCCGTTTTCACATTCAGACATAGAAATGCTGTGTACAAAATTCCCAGCAAGGCTTTGTTTAAGCATAACACATCCTAGCTGGGTACGGCCACAACGTTCACACGATATCCAACATCAAGTGAGGCATACACTGTTATTCTTCCACACAGAGGATTAGCAGTCCTTTGGTTTCCATGTCAGACCAATTTCTAGCCATTCTGCATTAGCTTACTCTGCTAAATCGTATCTTCTCTGTACACATTCAAATTAAACTTGCTAGCTAGTGAAGTTATGTTCTTTTTATCTTTATGCCCAAATGTCACTGCCTGCCCAAAATATACACAACTAAGAGAGAGTGGTCAAGTGAGTTAGAGAGTGAATGAAGAGAGGGAACGGCGTTAGTAAGAACAAAGCAGTTAAAGAGAGAAAATGTTGTGCTTGGGTGATGTTGTAATACTGGCATCCTGACAGCGCCACTTCACCATTTCAGTTCAGACATGTAGCCAGTTAAAACGTAGCCGGCTATTTGACTAGGCTCGACTAGGTGAAATTGCCAGTAACACTTGCTGACTATGCAAGGCGGGCTTTGCTCAGACATGACGCCTAGACATGCAGGCAGATTCCTGGGGTAGGCGTACAAAGCTTAAAGGAGAATGAACTTGAATTTGTCACATGGTCAAAAACCCAATTGCAAATTCATGATAATGTTTTTAACTGTTAGCTGAATTTGTAATTAGACAATAGTTTGCTGAAACATTTTCCATTAGCACCTTTAAATAGTGATACTAGGTCAGTGTTGTGTTTAGAGGTTGTTCTGCTGCCTTCAAGTATCCAACAAAATAATGAATTCTGATTTAAGGACCACAGCATTTAGCATCTAAACTCAATGATCTTGACATTTTCAGGTGTTTTCAGATGTTTAAGCTGTTCAATATGCAGCTGACAGAAAAATGAAATGCAAAATGTCTCAGTGCTGGTATGCTATAAGAAGGTGTGAGCTAAAGAGAGGTACAAAGTTTTATGTTCTTGATATTTTGCATTGTGTTAGGCTGCTAGGGTTTAGTCAGCTAAAGACAGAATGCTGATGATGATAACCACTTTAACTGCAAACACTGTACATTCAAAATAAATGATTTCACTGGCTTTAGGTGAAGAATTTAGATTAGATTAGATTAGATTAGTTTAGATTAGATTAGATTAGATTAGATTCAACTTTATTGTCATTAGCCATGTACAAGTACAAGGCAATAAAATGCAGTTTAGCATCTAACCAGAAGTGCAATAACAGCAGTGCAGAGTGCACAGGATCTACAGTACGAACTAACTAACTACAGCCAGAACTAATTTACCAATGGATATGTACAATCGATATTTCCAGTAAGATATGTAGGGTAATGTACGATATACAACAGACTATGGATTCAAATTACAGTAATAGATAAGGTACGTTAATCTTATAGAACACTGGTGCAATGGGATGAGATGGAATGAAACAGTGCAGAATAAAGATAATAAGTTACATGAGTGAACAGTACAAGTCAAGTCAAGAATCTTTATTGTCATTACGCATAGCACAATGAACTTTTTTCCGCCAGCTCTCGGCTTAAAAGACACATTATTTACATAACACACAATTGTATAAGTCAACATAAAACAATGAGCAATGGATGTAAATAGTGCAAAGATAAAGATAAATATACTGTATAATATCTTCATATGAACAGTGTGCAAATCAATAAAGAGCCGGATCCTGTGAGTAGAGTATGTGCAAATTAACAGATCACTTCAGTGTTACAGGTAACAGAAGTGTATTGCATGAGTCCCGGGAGGAGAGATGAAAAGGGGTGAGGTGTTTAATGGTATAGAGGAAGGCAGTGGGGGGTCAACGGGGGATAGAGTTCAGTAAGGAGACAGCTGTGGGGAAGAAGCTGTTCCTGAGTCTACTGGTTTTGGTCCTGAGACTCCTGAAGCGCCTCCCAGAGGGTAGGAGGTCAAACAGTTTGTGAGCAGGGTGAGAGGAGTCCTTGAGAATGCTGCAAGCACGTCGAAGACAGTGTTCCCTGTGGACACCCTCAGTGGCTGGAAGTGGAGTTCATGTGATGAGTTGGGCAGTTTTCACCACCTGCTGCAGCGCCTTGTGGTCGGAGACAGAGCAGTTTCCAAACCAGACTGTGATACAGCTGGTCAGGATGCTCTTGATGGCACAACGGTACAAGTTCACCAGGATGGCTGAAGACAGGTGGTTCTTCTTCAGTGTCCTCAGGAAGAAGAGGCGCTGGTGAGCCTTCTTAAACAGGCTGCAGGGGGTGTTGGTGGTCCAGGACAGATCCTCAGAGATGTGAGTCCCCAGAAATTTGAAGCTGGAGACACATTCAACAACCATTCCGTTAATATGGATGGAGTTGTGTGTGCCTCCTGTCTCCCTCCTGTAGTCCACAATGAGCTCCTTGGTCTTGTTGGTGTTAAAAAGCAGGTTATTGTCAGTGCACCACACAGCCAGGTGCTGTACCTCCTCCATGTAGGCTGACTCATCATTGTTGCTGATGAGGTCGATTACTGTGGTGTCATCTGCAAACTTGATGATGGTGTTGGAGCCATGCACAGGCCTGCAGTCATGGGTGAAAAGGGACTAGAGGAATGGGCTCAGCACACAGCCCTGTGGTACGCCAGTGTTGAGGATAATGGTGGAGAAACAGATGTTGTCTGATCTAACATGCTGAGGCCTGTTGGTGATAAAGTCCAGAATCCAGTTGCAAAGGGATGTGCTGATGCCCAGGTCACCAAGTTTGGTGGTTAACTTGGAGGGGATGACCATGTTAAATGCTGAGCTGAAGTCCAGGAACAGCATTCTTGTATAAGTGTTGTTGTTGTCCAGGTGTCTGAGAACAGAGTGCACTGCTATGGAGACTGCAACCTCCGTGCTCCTATTCCTTCGGTAGGAAAATCGGTGGGGGTCCAGTGTGGGTGGGAGACAGGTCATCTGGTGTGCTAGGACCAGGTGCTCGAAACACTTCATGACGATGGGTGTGAGTGCTACAGGGCGGTAGTCATTCAGGCACGTCGGGATGGAATGTTTCAGCACTGGCACAATGGAGGTGGTTTTGAAACATGTCAGCACACTGCTTGTGTAAGGGGCAGGTTAAAAATATCCATAAAGACGCCAGCAAGCTGTCCTGCACATGCCCTGAGCACATGTCCAGGACTGCCATCAGGGCCAGCTGCCTTGCGTGTGTTGATTCAGCTCAGAGCAGCATACACATCAGTGGAGGTGAGTGTGAGTGGCTGGTGGCCTGCGGAGAGTCTGGACTTGATAGCTGTCTCCTTGTTGTCCCAGTTGAAGCGAGCACAGAAGTCATTTAGCTCATTGAGGAAGGAGACATCTGTGGTTGTTGGGTGGAGTTGCCGGGCTTATAGTCAATGATGACCTGGATGCCCTTCCACACAGGAGCCACACCTCTTTGTTCATCCACGGCTTCTGATTTGGGTACATGGTGATCTGTTTCTGGGTTGTGACACTGGGTTGTGGTAATAAAGTCCAGCACAGAGGAAGTGTAGGTGTCAGTGAGAGTCACAGGTAGACTAGGAGGCAAACATACTCCAGTATGTGTGGTGAAACTTGTCCTATAGTACAGAGTCTGTCCCCTCTGGCCACACTTTGATGATCCTCGTTGATGGTTTCACATGGCAGATGAGTGGTGAGTACTTGGAAATGAGGAACAAAGGAAGGTGATCTGACTGTCCCAAGTAGGGGAGGGGGGTCGCCTCGTATGCAGCAGCCATGTTTGTGTGCCATGCTCCAGAGTTTTATTTCCTCTAGTGTGGCAGGAAACATGCTGGTGGAATTTAGGAAGCACTGACTTTAGGTCGAAGTGATTAAAGTCACCCACAACAATAAATGTAGCCTCTGGGTGTGCAGCCTATTATTTGCCAATAGCCTCATGAAGTTTGTTCATTGCAAGTTTGGCATTAACGTCCAGAGCAATATAGGTTTCGATTATTATAGTGGAACTGATCTCCCTGCAGATAAAAAGCTCTACACTTAACCATAAGAAATTCCAGGTTAGCTGAGCAGTGTCTCTAAGTGATGACAGAGTTCGTACACCAAGCTTTGTTAACATAAATGCACAATCCTCCGCCTCTGGTCTTACTGGAGCCATCTGTTCTATCTGCACGGCATATGTAGCGTCCAGCTAGCTCGATAGCACTGTTGACTATGCTGCTGTTTAGCCACGTTTCCGTGAAAATCAAAACATTGCAGTCCATAAGTCTCTTACTGTTTGTTGCAAAGCCGTATCTCATCCATCTTGTTCACCAATGATCGCACATTGTCAAGGAAAATGCTAGGTAAAGAGAGCTGATGTGGTGTTAGCTTTAGCTTAGCTCTAATTCCTCCGCGCTTTCCATGCCTTTGTTTACAATCCTGATCCTGCATGTAAGTGCTTCCACCTGGCCAGTTTGGGTGCGTAGGCTCCGGTGTTCTGGGGATTTCAGGGGTGAGTCAAAGATTGGAGATAAAGCTGTTGGAGTGGTGTAGACCGATATCCAAAAGTTCCTGCCGGGTGTAGGATATCAAGGTGAAACTGTTTTGCACGAACAGACACAAAATGATGAGGAGAATCACTGCAAAATTGCAAAATCTGGCGAGACACTGAGCCTCATGCTGTACACGCGTCGCCATCTTGGTCAATAACTTGGTCAGAATGGCATGCTTGCTAGTATATGAAAATGTAAATTATAATTTCACTTACACTATGGATTTTAAAAACTTGATTCACATTCAGCGGCAGCAAAAAACAGTAATTTAATGTTAGCTGGACTAAATGAAGATCTGGTTTTGGCCCATTACACTGCAAACATAGCCGTCACAGAAGGTGCCCTGGGGTGCTGTTTGGCGGGGCCATTGTATCAACTTTGGACAGTGACTGCTTTGTAAATCCCAAATCATATTTAAAATATCAGGTCTTGGCAACAGCTATGTGATATAATGCTTGTTACACTTGCCTGTGTGAAATAAAATACACAGTTGCAAACCTATAAATCTTTATCAGTCAAACAGCACCACAACTAGTAAACATGCACTGTTGATTTATAACACTGGTGTGTTCATGTTTAGACAGTGGGTCCTTCCTCTGTTGTGGCTCATCTTTATCAAACTGCTGCATTCTCTTATCACGCATCACAGTTCATGGGTGATTAGCTGGATGTGCTGATAGGGCAGGGCTGGATTACTGCATGTACAGGGTGGGTGAAAAGTAAATAGGCATTAAAAGCTGGCTATAGAACTTGTAATATCACTGGAGTCATGATGAAAGCAGTCTCTAAATAGACAACAGGATTTCATATGATATTAAACAGACAACACAGCATTTTTGAAAAAAAAAAAAAACTCCTTTCAGATGAGAAGGCTGATATCAGCTTGTCTCCATCCAAGAGATACACAATATAGCCAAATGTATGTGGACAACTCAATCCACACACATTTGCATACTTTTGGTGTTTTTAATGACCTTTTCTTCATTTCATAGTCACCCATGGTGTGGGCATTGATGCAGCCCCACACCATCACAAATGCTGGCTGTCACACCTTTCGCTGATAACAGTCTGGATGGTCTTTTTCATCTTTGGCACAGAGAACCCCATGTCTGTTTTTCCTGAAAACAAGCTGAAACGTGGACTTGTCTGACCACAGAACATGTCTCCACTGTCTGTCGGTCCATCTGAGACGAGATAGATGCAAGATGGCGCCCACCAAGGCAAACATGTTTGCGCGCTCCACTCTTGAATGCTGGCTTTTTCTTCGTTTTCTTCTTCTTTGCGTATTTTTTGCTTTTTCTGCAGTGCACAGATGTCATGCACTGCTAACATACAACAGACAGGCATTGCTGGACATCGCCAACTCACATAGCCACTGGGAATTTACTGGTTTCATACCACCGGAGCTACAACTCATTGTCTGCTCCTGCAACAACAAAGGTTGTTCACAGTAGTGTGAAATGTCCTCTCAAGCCCATGTGGCTCCAGAGGACTTTGGGAACTTGTTGGCACTTAACACAGTCCACCGCTGCATCCAGAAATGCAACAAGAAACTTTACTACACAAGGAGCAAGCCATACATCAATTCTGTGCAGAAAGGCTGCTGAGTTCTCTGGGCCAGAGCTCATCAAAGGGTCAGAGTGTTTATTTGTCATATGCACAGTTAGGAAACGTGTTTCCCTGTACAATGAAATTCTTACTTTGCCGTCCACATGAATGCCACAAAATACAAATGAAATATAAAGTAGATAAATAAGTAACACAAAATCTAAGGCACTTTAAGCAGCAATATAATAAAAATATAATAAGAGAATGTATGCTGAATGGGAGCAGCATGTGCAGCAGACAACAGTCAATGTCCAATTATGCAGCTGATGTAGCTGGTCAAGATGCTCTCAATGATGCAGCTGTAGAAGTTGCTGAGGATCCTAGGCGACATGCCAAACCTCCTCAGCCAGCTTAGGAAGCACAGCCACCGTTGGGCCTGCTTGACCAGCTGTGTGGTGTTAAGTGTCCAAGTGAGGTCCTCACTGATGTGGACGCCCAGGTATTTAAAACTGCTCACCCTCTCCACTTCGAGCCCCCAGATGAACAGTGGCTGATGAGATTTCCTCTCCTTCCTCATGTCCACTATCATCTCCTTCGTCTTGTCCGTGTTGAGGCTGAGATTATTGTCCTTGCACCATGACACCAGACCAGCCACCTCCCTCCTGTACTAGGCTGCTTTGTCCCCACCAGTGATGCGACCTATCGTCAGCGAACTTTAGGATGATGTTGTCCTTGTGGGAGGCGACACAGTCGTGGGTGAACAGGGTGTAGAGGATGGGACTGAGGACACATCCCTGTGGGGTGCCAGTGTTCATAACAATGCTGGCTGAAGTCCTATTGCCAATCCTGACAGTCTGGGGCCTGCCAGTCAGAAAGTCCAGGAGCCAGTCGCAGAGGGTGGGGTGCAGACCTAGTGTGGACAGTTTGTGGGGGACAACTGTGTTGAAGGCAGAGCTGTAGTCAACCTGAATTGTTTGCAATATGGCAAATGACCTGAAGTGTTTGCAATTTTGCATTGGGAAATATTCTTTTTGAACTGATTAACAATTTTCTCATGAAGTCTGGCAAAAAATGTTGAGCCATGATCCATCCTTAATTGCAAATACTGAGCCTTTGACAGCTGCTCTTTCCATGCTACCCTCACCTGTTATCAATTAACAAGCCAATTTTGGAATCTTCTAGAGTCATGTTTTCGTTGTATTTACCATTTGTCACAACAAAATGCAAATAATTTGGTCAGTGAAAACTGAAAAACCTTCCCTTTGTACTTCTGTCGGTCAAATAAAGGTTAAAGCTAATTAACAAATCACAGATTTTAGGTTTGGTTTTTGGAAAAGGGGTTTGTATATGATGCCTGTGTGGAGCGCAGGCAGCAAACACATCGGTCTTACTAAAATTAACAACTATTTTTTTTGAGATTGTAACTAGTGTAGCATGCTACATAGGCTGTGGTGACATACTCTTGCCTTGACAAATGTCTCTGTTTGTGCTCTTGCTGAGCGACATCTCTTGTTTTTATTTTAGGGAGGATATTTCCAGGGGCAAATCACACTGAGTCTGCCCTGTCCTCGGGGACCTGCTCTCCTTCATGTATAAAGACGGACAGGCTGCGTCCAATCTGTGCATATTGCCAGTGGTGCTGAAATTTGCCTTCTCCTTCCACCACAGGGCTCTGGGGGTCGCCACTATTTCCAGTGTATCATATGAGGTGAGAAAATAGAAAAGTTAAAGAAGAAAGTTGTCTATTGCCTCAAGGTCCCTACTTTCCCTGACTGGTCCCTGGGGACAGGCACACTACACAGTTGTGATGATTGAAGTGGTTTAATACAACACAAAAACAAAAAGTATTTTTGAGAATCAAAGACATTTAGATGAATGGAGAATGGAGAAAGTAGGAGAATTCTATCAAGAGGCCAAAGTATGCTGTGCACAGAAGGATGTCTGAGAGGAAGCACCATTAGGCATAAAAGAAAACACACACAATGTTGTTCTTATACACTAGACCCAGCAGGTGATGAGAATTTTTGAAAAGTTTAAGCTGAGGTGGATAATGTCAGACTTGGCTTATTTGCAGATTTATTTATTTAATTTGAACTTTAAGTTTTTATTTTGGCTCATGTCCCATCCACTAACATGGAGGGGGTGGGATTTATGACCTATACTTCAACAAGTAGCATCAAGTTGCGGCGATTTCACTTCTGTGCGCTATCATCTCGTTCATCTTTCATACAGTCAGCGGACAAAACTGTTGGAAGCTGAGTTACATTATGGGCAATGTAGACACTAGGCCGGACAAGTAAGGAAGAGGACTGCATGGGACAAAATAGTGATACATATCTCTGGTTCTGCTGCATCGATTTGACCCATTTTGCAATGCAAGGCTAAATTTGTTGAGTACTTTAATAAAATCACCATTATACCTGCTGCCTCAAAAGACACCCACATTCCATTTACAGTAAACTGGTGTGTTATTTGGTCATTGTCAATCAAATCTGATCAAACCACACCCATACAGGTCTTATGAAGCAGATTATCAGAGTTTATGAGCTCTGAATAACTAATACATAACTGAATGAATAATTATTTGTTTTTAGTGATACTGCATGTCTTCAAATTTTGATTATGAATATTTAATATTATACAAAAACACCTGATGAGTAGTTTCCAGGGGTTTTAGCTTATCCCAGGGCTAGCCAGTTTCTAGGAGAAACTCTGGAAAGCAACAGAATCATGTTGATGACAAACTGAGCAACTCTGTTCACTGAGGAGTGCCATGAGATGTAACTGGATCAAAAACAAACAAAAGTAAGTGCACCACTGTGATGACAGTCTGCTAAAATTGCCTTAATCTATTCTCATTTCTACCTAATCACCAACATCTTGTCTTGAACCACCTCATTTGTATGCAACTGTGATCTCATTTTGTCTTTCCTCTCCAACTCTGCACCATGTGTGCTGCACAGGGCACCAAACTCTTCAAACGCCTTTTAAGGTTATGACTGTAGTGCTGCTTGCACTGGTCTTTGTGGTGCCATTAAAACTGAGCACCTGGAGAGATCCTATCACACCTTTTGAAGAAGACACTATAGAAACATCTCTGTGGCCCTGTACTGAAACTCTCTATAGGGGAAGGATTTCAATATTAGTACTTTTTCATTTTGATCACAACAGCTAAAAAGATTACCTTTAGCCCAGATTGGCCCACAAGGCCTCTCTCAATTTAGCGAGGTGGGTCCATGACTCTGAAAATGATGCGGTTGGTCAGTGTTAATATGTTCCATGAGCTTTGGTGGGGCAGACAAATACTGTATTTCTCTCCAACAATCCCAGCCATGTACATCTAAAGATTATGTTAGCAATGTGACCGCAGAGAGGATAAAGTAACAGGCCCTGGTTGCTATTTAATGTAGAGTCTCATCCATCATTATCATCCATATTATCCAATGAAAGGAGATCTTCTTCACTTTGAAGAATACAAAACATGCTTCGCCAGCATTTTTGAACTCTGTACATCTACAACAGTGAGTACTCCAGTTTAATTCACAGTCTGCTTAGATGTCAGTCACAGATTACAGTACCACCCTCACAATCACATCTTGCAGTGCTATTTATTTTATTTCACTGCAGGCTAAACCAAATGTTGCCCACCCACATTCACATGTGGGAACACTTTAGCAGAGAACGTTCTCACTTAGCTCACTGAGCGAAGCACTAGGAGGGGAGCACCAATTCTTACGTAGTGCTGTTGCATCTAGAGGTATGATCCCATCTGCTGACAGAGAGATGAAATTAACTCAGTCAGGAGTGCACACTCAGCGTGTCTCAGCTGCGTGTTTTTAACCGCAGGCCCTTCAGCAGTAAGCCACACATGAGCTTGTTAGTGTTACTCACTTCCTACCTGTCCACCCTGCAGTACATGTGGCGCAGGTAGGGATTTGCACAAACAGCTCTTGAGCTGGTGTGCACTGAATTCCAGAGGTGGACTATATTTTCTGCCAAGTTTTTACCCTGCTGCAAATTCATGGATCAATTTCCTAACAGCTGCAGCATATTTATTGCGGAAATGGTCTTTGGCATGGTAACAATTATATTCTCTTCTGGATAGAAGTTTAATGTTGATGTTATATATGTGATGACTTCCACAGTAAAATGTTATGTTTACATGTGCAGGTGCTTTTCTTGTCATGTTCATTTTCAGCATAAGCAGATCTGTAATTGACAAATGTTTAAATTTTATCAGCAATCTAGGCAACTCATTTGGGATGTAAAAAAGTATTTAGCTAAACTATAATGTCTTGGATGGTATTTATATTAATAAAAGTAGACTAACTATTAGATCCACCTCAGTATTATGCAACAGAATTCAACAGCACTAACCACAGCCTTCAAAAATGACCATAAAGTTGATTTGACAACTCTCTAAAACAACAAAACCTGACCATTCTAATGTTATCAAGGCAGGATTTATTGCATACCTGTTGCATTAGACTGCCTTACATTTCAATATGTACTGTTTACCTAATAAACTGCCAGCTGAGTACATTATTACCATATAATGACCATATAATGTTGTAATGGCTAGTACACTTTCAGCTCAGGCCAAAAATACTTCCTTTTTCAATCATGGGGTGACTTTTAAGGCAAGCGTATGTGCAAACAAATGTACCCACAGACATTTACACACATTAAAATAAGCAAGACTAAATAAACAAGGATTTAAAACAGTTGTTGATTTATAACAGTTGTCCATAGCTGGCCAACAACCTCCAGCACCACAGAGACATATATTATGTAAAAAAAAGCAGAAGTCAGCAGTGTTTTCCTTGTCTATACACAAGGTAAACTGACCAGCTCTTGTACTCTGTCTGTTCACAAGTCTAATGGCTTCTGGATTTAATCCAAACAGTTATGTTTCTGGCCACCCGATGAAGAATTTGGCTCTTTCGCTGCAATACAAAGCAGGCAGGGCCCCAGAAGCACCAGGTTTACTTGATACCATTTCTGTGCAATTTGATTAAGGGCAGATTTGTTTGAAAATTTCATCACTGAATAATATAAACTGATGGGTTGCCTTTCCTCCATCTCGTGGCCTTTCTCATGTAGGGACCTGTATCCTGTATCCAGTTTTTTAAGACCATAACTCCTTTAGTATATATTGTGCTCATTTGTTATAAACTTGTCTTTTATTAAATTGCTTTCGTTTCTTCTGTTTGATAATTTAATACTGTATATCACAGGATTTCTGTAAGGAACCTAAGAACTGTCTCAATTATCCATACATCTAATATTATTTTGTTTAGTAATCAATTTATTGTTCAATTTAATATATAAAATATCCTGAAACAAAAAGTGTCCATCATTATTCCCTGAAGCCCAAGTTAACATAATCAACATACTGTATATTTAGTCTGACCAACAAATAAAAACACAAAAATGTTGAGTTCTCTTATATATGAAATTGCGTTTTAGGTCATATTTCCTAATAGTGGAGGGCTGATATTTATGGGGTATAACAATAAGAAAAATATGCATTCTGAGTGGAGAGAGTATTTAAGTTACTCTCTGCCACTGCTGGATCATAGACTGACACTAGTCAACAGGAAATGATGTATTTTTGGTTTATAATGAGCAAAAATGATAAAAACAATATTGTTAAAATATGTTTCCTGACACGCTGATTTGGAAAAAAAGTGCATCAGACTGCTGAATTTTGTCCTTCTGTCAGAGTTGCCACTGTTGTGCCAATGACATGGATCTAACTAAGTACACACATGCTATGCATACTGTTTGTTACTGCAGCTATACTTGTCACAGAATAATTGGCTATGGTTGACCCATGTTCCATGCAATGGTTTCCACCACCAGGAAGTGGGAACCCAATCAGACAATACACTGTTTCCTCCTTCATAATTGAATGCATCCAATTAAAATGTGTCCTGATCTCTGGACATATATCTCAATTGCCTCTTTTCTGTTGTCATAGCTGTATGTTTGTTGTTGTTCATGTAAATGCAGCAATAAGTGGTATTGTTGCTGGTGTTCAAATTATGGGGAACAACTTACGGGATAGATACAAGCTTTCTGAATAGCTCCAATTACTAACAGTAATCCAAACAGGAAGCTGCAGCCCTTACCTTCACATGTGTGTCCATCCGTCATCAATGAGAACCCTGGGAAACAGGAGCATTGAGCCTGACCTGCCAGAGCCTTACACTGCTGACTGCAAGGGCCATTTTCTGCAAGAGACAAAAGTATGAGTATTATGATCACAACACTCCCTCTGCTGCTTCTCTGCTGTCCTGGTAATGCATTGTCCTGTTCTCCTTCTCCCCAAGGGCCCTATGGACCCCACTATCACATCATCACACTGATCATCACTCCCTGCAGAAAAGTGCCTCTCATGAGCCATCACATTCAACACAACATTATCAATGCTACCTATTTAACAGCTCAATAGTCAGGTCACAGAGAGGTTTGGGCTGGGGACTGTTTCACCGTTGATTCTCCCCGACAACATTGTGGGAAGGCCACCTGACACACTGATCAGGATATTCTAATAACTAATGACCAGAGACATTTTGAAGCAACAGCACATTAGAGACTCCAGCACCTCAAGGGTTTGCACTCCTGAGCTCCCCATGATTTGATCAAGATTCAGCTCATGAAGCTGCTAAAGTGTGTAAATACCGCAGATCAACTATGACTGAACAATTTAACAGTGAAAGTGTATGCAGTGAGGCAACTGTCCCTGCTTTTTTTCTTCTGTTTTTCAGTTTTTCGCATCATGGCATTCAGGTGTATTCAGACAGATCATGTCAGCCCAGATTTCTATGATTTCATAAAAATAGAGCTGATGTGTTGAGCACATGCATCCAGACAATACTTGGCTCTAGACATTGATTTAGAGGCTGGAGACACCAGCAATTGCTTGCTGCTTGCAATGCCTCACAGTATATGAAACACTCTCTCACCACCCATTACTCATAAAGCTGTAAAACAAAGTCTGAAGAATGTAAAAATAAATATGTATTCTGAGTTTGTCACACCACAGGAAAATGTTTTGTTAAGCACCAAGCCAAACTGGAAAGAATAAAAAATTGCCAAGCATATAAAATTAAGTTTCCAAATCATAATAAATAAGGAGTATTCTCTGCTCTTGAAACTATGGGAACATGTTGGTTCACTGAAACCACGGTTAATCATGTAAATGGGCCGCCTGTTCCATTCATGGATGTGTTAAGAAAAAAATAATAATTTCATGGTTCTGTTCTGGCATCCAGGGATGAAAGACGGCTAGGTAACTCAAGGCTGTAGTAGGTGTAGGAAATCATAATTAAACAGAAGAATCACTGATCTGATGCAGTGCGAGCATTTTACTTACATATGTGAATAAAAATCGGAGTATTTTGTCACACTGTGTTGTCAGTTTGTAAGGACTGGGAGCATTTTATCAGCACTCAAAAAGACTAGTGAGTGAAATAAATGGATTGGAAAATATGATTTTGCTGTTTATAGAGTCGATCGGTAAATCAGAAAACAATGATTTATTTCTCCGATTCTGATTCATTCTGGGTAATGCCACTCACTCTCTTCATTCACACTACACCTTGCTCTACAATTGCACTCTCTTTCTTAGTTGAGTAGATTTAGGACAGGCAAGAGGCCACTGGGAAAAGTGGATGAACGGTTGATTGGCGTGCCATATCCACCTCATCACAGCATCACAGCAACCTCTATACTGACAACCAGTATGGTGGCTGGAAAGAATACTGATAAGCAACACCGTTAAGGAAACTAGTTTCATCCAGTAAATTCTTATATTTTAAAACAGGTACCGGTACATGCTACATACACAGACACACAAAATAACACAAACATGTCAAGTACCAAAGCAAAGATCAATTAAAATTCTTCTTAACAAATATCACCCAGATGTATGGATAATATTTAGAAGCACAGTAGCTGACTCTTATTTTGGTTAAATCTGAAGCCCAGAAAGTTCACAAGGCTCTGCAGTGATTATTTTATAGGTAATTACTTACACTACTAATTCCTCATTACTTATTTCTATACTTACTGCATAGAAATAGTAGGCAGTAGATACTGGGAAACTTGGAAGAGAAAGAAACAAACAAACAAACAAAAAAACACCACCCTGAAAGAGCCCATCAACCAAAGTCCATCAATAATACATAAAGGCTTGTGAGGTCCTTTTTCAAAGCAGGATTCTTCAGTCAAATCAAAACATAATGATTCAAACCAGGCAAGGGCAGTTCAAGGGCAATCAATCAGTAGGAATTAATGGAGTAGCCAAAGAATATAAGGTATAATTTTACCTAAAAATGTGTATGCATCACACAAAACAGCAACTACATATCTGGGATATCCATCATCTGACATATTGATAGATGTCTTTTATTCCCTTTTTTGTATTTAGCAAATGTGTGCCCAAATCTTTCTCTAAGTCTTACATGTGCTCAAAAATGTATGTATATGAATGTGCATATGCTGCATGTTTGAGTGTTTAGCTTTGAGTAGGGCATAACCATGAAACCTCCTACACATAGTGAGTACACATTGTGGTGTAATGCTGGCATTACCTGCACAAGGATTGAAGCGGACAGGGGTGGTGTTGGTTGTACTGGTAGTAGTGGTTTGTGCTGGGGCTATAGCAGGACTGTCCTCTCTGACTCTATTATCCTCATCAGGACTCACTGCACATGGAAACACAATAACAGAGAGCACAAGGGACATGAAGTATTACAGATAAATGAAGGGTTAAACTACAAAAGGGAAATTATTTCAAACAACTACTCTGTGCTACTTCTGAAACCAATTTTAGTAATGCAAGTATTCCACATAATACAGTATTTCCTAATAACAAGACATAATTTGACCCATGATCTGTTTTTGCATCATGCTCTTTTATAGAGCAAATAGAGGTCTGGAAATAAATGGTCTTTTATTTGAGGTTGCAGGGAATTTTGATGAGCCTGTTTAAATGGCTTTTGTTTAAGTGCCATGAGTATCATGATGAAATCTGTAGTTGATTTAACCAGAGTATAATGATAGTGAAATGACCACAACGGTGTGTAAAAAAAACAATTCTTGTATTTAAGCATTTAATGGAAGTAAAATACTTCAGCAGTTCTGACATCTCCTGTCAGTGAATTCCAACCACACATCTGTATAATACTAAGAACACAAGGTCAAACAGGAGATAGCATGAACGACCTTCCAACAAATGTGAAGAAGACTACCCACATATACAATATAAACACCACTTTCACAGACTGAATTATGTGATCAGACATATAAGATAGCACCATAGCTGGGAGGTCAGTATTTTGAACCATGTTTTAGCAATTTTTTTTTGTAGCAGAAATGACTACACGTTATAAATATGAATTTAATATTTCATATCTTTTAATGATCAGGGCACCAGGCTGATGTGCTAGCCAAGTGAATGATGAATTTATTGATCTAAATTATTAATCCAGTCTCAGTCTAAAAGTGATGACTCCTTAGTTTATTGACCCATTTATTCCATAAATTTAAAATAACATGACATAAGAAATAGCAAGTCTAAATAAATGTATTTACATATGTGCACTTTGGCTGGAATGCATTAAAAGTTCTGGCACACTGAAAACTTCAGATCGGCTGGTCTGCCGGGTTATGCAAGAAAGATTCATAAATCACAATAATGATGCTAAATAAGAACAGAAAAAAACTTCTTGTACTTATGTGAGCATATGATTTTGACAAAAAGAATGCAAGACAAAAAAACAGACAAGAGACGTGGACAAACAAAAACCTGTGGTTCAACTTCTTATTTTGTTCTACAAAAAGAAAGGATAGGCTCATGTAGTCATGTGCTGGCTCAGGCGCTTGGCTTCACCCGATTGGTTAGGAGTTTGTCAGTTGGAGTCCTCTGACTGGCTGGGACTCTGGTCTCATGGCAAGTTGTGTCAATTTCTACATCAAATTTTGAAAACCACATTCAACGATCCCTTCACTATAAGTTACTTTAAGATTCCTAAACATGTGGGTCTGTTGCCTGGCAAAAGACCTATTTCCTGCATTCAGGAGAAATATCACGCTTGAGTTACAGTACCTGGTGTGCAGGAGTGTTTGTCTTGCTGCAGGATGTAGCCCTGGTGGCATTCACAGCGGTAGGAGCCCCAGACATTGGTGCATGTGTGCTGGCACAGCTGGCCTGCATAGAGTTGGCATTCATCCACATCCTCTTGCTCCTCCACTGTGTTAGCAGCTTCATCTGTGGCACCAATGGAGAAGGCCTCTTTGGGGAATTTGCTGTCTGAGACTGGAAGGATGGGGGTCTTAAATTAGAGACAGCACCAGAATACCTGTATAATTCTGCTTGTATGCTTACCTCCTGAGACTGACTTGAATACACTAAACAACATTCAGTCCTCTTTTACATTTACATTAGAGTGTTTAAGTGATGTTTTTATTCAGAGCTCCATTACCATCAATACAAGAAACCACAGTAGCAAGTGCAAAGGTCAGAGTCTTACTGCATTTATAGGACTTTTTTGATTACGGGACACTAATGTAAGAGTGAGGTGCTGGAAAAAGGAAAAGACAAACTGCTGGTTGTTTTTAAAGCACTATTAGACAGAGATGACAGGGAGAATAGTTTGGCAGAGAGAATGGCAAAAAATATGTTTTTAGCTTAGTTTCTATTACAGCACATATCAATCTGCATCTATAACAGTGCTCAAGTTGGACTCCTGTCTGATTTAACGCAGTTCCCACAAGCCCAAAGTTGACATTTAGAGATGTTTTATTCTGAGGAACTCAGAATGTTCATAAGCAATGATCAATAAGGTAACTTTGATTCCAGGAATTCAGGAGCAGGAAAAAAAAACCTCACCCTGCCCCCTTACACAGAACCTGGCTGATTGTCTACTTTGTTTCAGCCAAGATGCTGCAGCCTCCCTGTGTACAACACTTGATACTTTTGCCCCTCTGAAAAAGAAGGCAGTGAAATAGAGGAGGCCCCATGGTACAGCTCGCAGCTCCGCTCCCTAAAGCAGGCATCATGAAAACTGCAAAGGAGGTGGTGTTCCACTAAGTCAGAAGAGTTTTTCATAGCCTGGAAAGATAGTCTAATAACATATAAAAGAGCCCTTCATAGTGCCAGAACTGCATTTTTTTTATTACTGATTGAGGAAAATAAGAACAACCCCAGGTTTCTTTTCAGCACTGTAGCCAGGCTGACAAAGAGCCACAGTGCTGTTGAGCTTAACATTCCCTTAGATCTCAGCAGCAATGACTTCATGAGCTTCTTTACAAATAAAATCACAACTATTAGAGAAAAAATTGGTCGGACCACTCTCACAGCTCTCGCAGATGTGCCATCTACTACAATGGCTTTAGAAACATCTTTAAGACCTCATTTATACTTGGACTACTTCTCCCCTATAGATCTCTCTGAGTTGACCTCAGCAATTGCTTCATCTAAATCATCAACATGTCTCCTGGACCCCATCCCGACCAGGCTGCTCCAAGACGTCTTTCCCCTAATCAACACATCCATACTAGATCTGATTAACCTCTCTCTATTAACAGGTTATGTTCCACAGGCTTTTAAACTTGCAGTAATTAAACCTCTACTCAAAAAGCCTACTCTTGACCCAGGTGTCCTAGCTAATTATAGACCAATATCCAATCTCCCATTTATTTCTAAAATCCTGAAAAAAATGTTGCAAAGTAATTATGTGACCACTTACACAAGAATGATTTGTTTAAGTATGTTCAGTCTGGTTTTAGAGTCGACCATGGTACAGAAACTGCACTGGTGAAAGTCACCAACAATCTCCTCCTAGCCTCAGACAAAGGACGTGTCTCCATACTTTTCCTCTTAGATTTCAGTGCTGTGTTTGACACAGTTGGGGCTCATGATGCTTTGAGTTTCTCTCCACATGTGGATTTGCAAAGCACAGGCAACTCCATGCTGAACAATCAGAACCAACCAACATATCAGCCCTAAAAACCAAAAATCTGACCATGCATTCAGAAGGTGCCTGGACTAAGAAACAGTGCAACTCAGTCATGTCTCCTTTTCAAAACTACAGACAGAAGCACCTTAGGACTGTAACAAACTGACCCACATTGTGAGTGGTCCAACGAAAACCACAACCACACCAAACTGAGACCTAAATAGCTTTTCAAATGATTCTCACCAGGACAGACACCCACTTCATCTACGTACTGTGGGAAGAACAAAATTCAGGGTTCAGTGGACCTAAGTCCAAACCGGCAGCCCAAAGAGACCTGACACGATGTTCTTCACAGAGGGGTGAGAAACCTCTCTCCCTCAACCCAGCTCTGACATCTCACACAGACTCACATGCAAATGACTCAGCCTTTCACAGGGCTCTACCCTACACAAAGTTCTTGGGCAACCTCATCAAGAAAGGACAGGCACAGAAATTCTTCCTGCCTGTGACTCTTGGAAATGTGCCGATGCACAGGCACTGATGTCACCGTAATCAGCCACAGTCCCTGGCACACCAATCAGGTAAACGCTTAAGGCTGCATGCTTACTGTCTTGAAGTTCGACCATTTAGCTCCTCATATGACAAAAATGGCTTTGGAGCACATGACTATTGGCAAAATGAAAGTCGTTTGTTCAGTGTACACCACTGAGCTCAAAATGTTTCCTTTTATCATGGGAAAGGACCTTCTTAACCGATTTAAACCACACATTTACTTTAAAAGAGCGGAAATCTGGGGACGGGTCCACACACCCCTGCCTGTTTTGCATCCAGCACAATCTCAGTCAGACTGCATTAGCTACAACATATATGTAAAATGAAAACCAGTACTGCAAGAGAGTTGACCAAAGGTTGAGACATGCCATAAATGCAACTGATCAATTTGCAACATGAAGTGTAGCTCCTAATATAGGTCAAGTATCAAAAACACTGGAACCTACCTTTCCCATAATGCAGCTCAATCGGGTCTTTCATTGGCAGCATTAGCAAGAATATAAAAGCAAAGGTTTCTTCAGTTGGTTTGCTGTTATTGGGAATTATACTTAATCTGTACTGTGTCAAAAACACACAGCACAGTAGATGAACATGTCATTGTATCCATATATCACGGGATAAGGGCTGACAGCGCACTGTAATAATAATAGATCCAGTTACTTTAAATAGATATTTCTCACAATCATTACCTGGAATTTAAATTCAGAGGAGCAAGATGATTAAATGTTTCCTGTTTTAATTAAAAGGCAGTGAGTCATAAGACTGAAAGCACATCCCCTATGGAAATAATTACATTGCATCTCATCCATTTCTTTCATCCATAAAACACTCAGAAAGTAAAGGCATTCTTCATGCATCCTGAGAGAGAGTGCGTGAAAGAGATGGACATACACAGTAAAGCTGAGGAGCTTGAACAGATCTTGGGGCCCCAAACCCTTTCGCAGCTTACAGCAGGTTAATTGATCTCACTTAAAAATTACACCGTTCAAATTTCCTTTTTAAAGCTGAAGGAAATGAGCTACAGTTGATGGCTAGGGCAGAGTGTGTTAAAGCACAGGATTAGGAGGAACTCCTCTGATGATGAAGATGAAATAACTAGGCTAAGGCAGTGAGGAGACTGATCTTACCTCACTATCAATTACCATTAAAGGCTGATTAGGTCTAATGAACTGCATTTCCATTCTAGGACCATTCTGGTCCCAGCATATAAACTAAAAAAGATAAACAAAAGTCTACTAAACTTAATGATCTAATTGCATAGAAGAGTACAGACAGATGGACATACTAACACATGTGGTGCTTTCTAAAGCTAATTTTCCACCCATTACACTCACTGATGACACATCATGGAGCTTACAGCTGCAAACAAGACATGCCCTGCAGGTCATGTTCAGAAGCCGTTGGGTCCTAAGCATAATTCTCTGGTGTAGAAGGAGATACAAATGGGCACTGCAATGCTTTTGCATGAGGGATGGGTATCCTGAACCTTAGTTGCTTGAAAACGCATCAATCACTGGCATTATGTACTCAATGAATCAGGGACAGAGGAAAATGTTGCTGGTACAGGTAGAGAGACAACAGTTTGAGCTACCATTGGTTCTTGATTTGTCACAGCTTCCATACATCTACCCCCACTACCTCAAATGGTAGCGTAACTTTTGACCAGTCAGCTGAGGGCAGCTGGCCTTTGGAAGGCCAAACTCCACCCACACTCCCTCAAACATAAACTTCATTAAAGACGAAACAGCCATCCTAGGACTTTTCCATACAGCAGTAACCTGCAGGATCCGTTGAAGCTACAGGAGCCACAAATGTACTTTTGAAGGCAGAAATGCTGAGGAGGATGAATTAACAAAATGTTTCGAGTCCAAGTTTAAAAAAAAACAGCAAAATCTGAAACTGGAGTTCTCAAAAGCAACTTTAACTAGGAACAAAATCAGTGTTAACATTGTTTTCAAAGTTTAGCAGGTTAATTAATTTGCCTACCTTAAACTAGAACTCCACCATCAGAGTTTGTTTCTAGGTGTTGGGGAGTACTACTGCATATGTGAAAAAAGCCTTCTATGACTCCATAGGAAGCTGTGTGAAGTCTGATAAACTGCCTCAATTGATGTAATTTGAGTTAGCATGAGTTGAAGCTGAGGACTACAAGTATGAAAATGAAAACATCTGGAGGTGTGGAGTTAGAAAGGAGAGGAGCTTAGCAGACCTCTGCAGTCCACTCTTCAGCTCTGCTATGGATACTAGGTCCAGACTACTTTAGCCACTGCTAGCATCACACTCCAAAATCTCCAACCGAGCAGTTGCAAGTTGACTTGAGTTGGGTTTAACAGCAGAAGAATAATATGAACAGTCTGGAGGCACCAGTGCTGTGTGTCCGTTTGTGAACACACACTATTTCTAATCAGATTTTGGGTTTGTAGCGAGTGCCCACTAAAAACTGACAAAATTACGTATACCCAAAATGTCTATTATTCTTCCATGCAATGGATGAATAGACTAGAGCAACTATCCTCAGGTGTAGCTCACTGGACATATTTCTAATTGTTGTAAAACAGCAAGATCCTGGAAAACAAACTACTATTATAATCATTTCCCTTTTTTCATGCCTCGCAATTTTTGCTGTCTTTTTGTGACCTCTGATTGACAGTTAGCTTGCTACATGTAACTGACATACTGTATGTTAGTGAAAGCATGGCATCGTTTCAAAACATGTTGGTCAGATTTTGCTCTGACTTGATTCGAACATGGTCACTGGCTGATTTATTGAGAATAAAAGACACCAAAAGATGACATGATAAATAGCCAGTTCTAAATTAAACAAATGTACTTAAATACTGTATGTGCTGAAAGGACAAAGGGGATTGGGATTGCTGAATGCATGAAATGGTACAAGGTGAACAAAAGGATGATAAAACCATTAGACTGATGAATTAAGGACTCGGCTAAGAATTAGGGATGGTGCAGAATTGAGTTAAATTACACTTAAATCACGTTGGATTTTTGGATCTAAATCTTAGACGCAAACAATCATTTGGATGGAAAAACAACTGTAAGTTTCTGTAAGTTATGGGCTTTAATTTAGGAGTAACTGTGGTTTATGAGACATCAACTAGCCATGAGGTCACTTATCTGTTAGTTGGATATTGGCCATAAGGTCTGAAGAGTCCATGTGGTCAAGGAAAGGAGAAGTGCTTGGTTCAGGGCTCTGATGGCATAGCTGAAGTTTAACACAAAATCTGACTTACACTCATGGCCAAAAATATAGGCACCCCAGTATTTCTGTCAGATAACACACCACTTCTCCTAGAAAACTGTTGCAATCACAAATTCTTTGGTATGTTTATTTTTTTTGTTTGCATTGGAACAACACAAAAAAGCAGAGAAAAAGCCAAATCTGATCCATTCCACACAGAACTCCAAAAATTGACTGGACAGAATTACTGACACCTTTTCAAAATAATCAAAAATAGTTATATTTCAAGCATGTGATGCTGCTTTAATTTGTAATGAAACTCACCTGTAGCAACCAACATGTGCTGGCAATATGGAAATCACACTTGCAACCAGTTAAAATGGAGAAAAGTTGACTCAACCTTTGTGTCATGTGGACCACACTGAGCATGGAGAAAAGGAAGAAGAGCAAAAAACTGTCTGAGGTCTACAGGTGACTTTCATTACAAATTAAAGCAGCGTTGTGTTTCAAATCTCTACATATACCGTTGTTTACCTATTTATGGAGGAGAAATTCAAATTAGTCAATGCTGTCACGGTTAATTGTGCTGTCCACTTGCGACACAATGCCAGCAGCAGGAGTTGTGTGCATTCACAAACTATCCTCTCATTTTTAGGAAGAGGCTTTTTGGTTTTAAGATTCTAAAAAAAATTACAGACTATCTTTGAAACAAAAACTAGGGCCTGGTCCCTTGTACAGGTGAAACAGGGTAGTGAGGCAACATTCCTAGCTGAGAAAGACTGGAGCAGACTTTGCTGGGGGTTGGTGAGACTCTCTCTATTACTCACTGCCTGAAGATCATCTCTTCAAGATGTGTCTTGGTCTTAGGCAAAAAATACATCATTGACAGGTTTTTTATCACTCATGTCTATTCAGTTCTACTTTAAATACAATATATTATCATAATTATTAGATTATAGTACATTCTGTGTACAATTAATATCTAGTACTGCATAGAGATAAAATCAAGGAACACAAAGCTTGTCTGACTTAGTTTCAGTTTTCATTGGGTTTTTAGCCTATCCATAATGGTGAATGTTTTCTAATATGACTTTACGCCAAAGATAATGTACATGGATTTGTTCAAATCTTGGTAGCAATTTCTGTCCTCCCAAAATATTGGTAGGGACATGTCCCTACAGTTCCTATACAAAACTACACCATTGGTGCAGTGGGTAACACATACCTTTCCTTGGCATAGCAGTTGGTTTGGGTTTCTGCTTTCGCTTCAGTGGGATCTGGCCTGGAACTTCCTCGTCCTCACAGCAGGTGAGGAAGACGTGACCGCATGGGTAGCCCAGGTACTGGTGGGCAACACAACCCCATCCCTCGCTGCGCACCCGTAAGCCAAGGGCACAGCAGCTGCAGCACACCTGGCCATCCAGACACAACAGCAGAGCACATTATGAGTGTGTTGCTGGGGTGCCCTTCACATGTCTAATCACCACCTCTGTTTATGGCCCTCCACTTTTAGCCCTGGTTAATAAACAGCAGAGGAGGGGGGAGACATAATGTCACAGTAAACAGGCAAACAGGCCTGTTCATCACCGTGAACACACTGCAGAGGATTTCACCTGTCACCCCAGGCTGAAACACGTCATGCAATGAAAACCACATTTTCGCCTTTTTTTCTACTTTGCTCTCAAACAATGACTTGGCAAAACAGTTTGGCTTGACTATCTTAACATATGAACAGTTGGCTTGATGGCCAAACAACCGGGTTTCCTCTTGGAAAGCCATTTGAGCTGACTCTGAAAAAAGGCATGATTCCCATTTCCATATGGAAGTATTCACAGGTCTGAAGAATACAAACAGAAAAATGAGATTTTGGCTGATCTTCACTGAAAGATTTCAAACTGTTTGCCATGCAAAACAAATAAAATGTCTGACCGTTGTGAAAGTCTGTCTGCTGGCACAAGAATTTGAAATTTAAATCTCACTCTGGCCAAAACAATTATACTGTACATTCCAGGGGATGTTTAAAGTCTAAAATGCAATGGCACGCTCAGTTTTCACAGCAATGTTGATGGCAAGGATTTACAGTACCCAACCACTGCAGATGGAGCTGCTTACACTGTCCGGTTTTGTCATTTGAAAAAGTAAGTCATATTTTCAAGAGGTAAACATACCAACCTTTAATCCATTCACTGTCTGTTTTACTAAGAACTTAGTGGGTACCATCCACTCATAACATCATGTTTATCCAGCCATGACACAACCGTCTGTCTTCCACTTGTTTCTTCCTTGTCACTCTCCAGTGTGTGTCATCTAACACAGCAAATTGAAGGCAGATGCCTTAAGTTAACTTTTGAAAAGAGGCTGATGGTGGTGAGACAGTCTTGTACCTGGTAGGAGTCATCTGTGCACTGGTACTTCTCATCCACTTCACAGGTCTCCCCTTCTCTTGCTGAGGTCATACCTGATTCACACCGGCTCTTCTTCACTGAGCTGAGGCAGCACTGGTTCTGTGCAACACTGACAAACATACACACATGCCAGTCAATACAGTTTTAAATGGCACATGCGTTTTATAATCCTGCAGACCAAGCTGGTTGACTGAGAGTGAAAAGATAAAGCCAAACAAACAAGATGTGCAACTGGTAAAGATGACTTGGCAGAGGAGAAAGTCTGTTTGACTCAAGCAAATTAAAGAGATCAGAAACTAAAGGTAAGCTGAGCTCAAATCAGGCCCTTCAAATCTTTCAGATGTAATTACATTTCATCCTACATCTCTTGATTATTCTCATTAGGCTAAGTAGTGCAATAATGTGTGAGTACAGCACTGCTCCAGGTTTTAGCAAAATTAGATCATCCATCCATTAGCTGTACTGCTTATCAGTGTGTGTGTGGGGGGGGGGGTACACCCTGGACAGCTTTTATGGATTTGTTGAGAAATGTTATGTAGGAGTATGATTTTTAGCCTTTCATTTAGCAATTTCATCTCAGTGGGAGTAACAGTAACAGTCCGTGTTAATGCACCATACCAAAATGTAATGGAAATCACACAGTGGCATCTCAAATGTTGCCTGGTATCATGTACAGTATAAAGACAAACACATGGACAGAGCTCAAACCACAATCAATTGTTAACTACTAAAATATTTTGCTGAGTAATACCTACGTGACAGATTTCTACTGGAAACTGTTTAACAGTTAATACTTAAGTTAATACTTTGTAGCGCCACCTTTTGCTGCGATTACAGCTGTAAGTCGCTTGGGGTATGTCTCTATCAGTTTTGCACATCGAGAGACTGAAATATTTGCCCATTCCTCCTTGCAAAACAGCTCGAGCTCAGTGAGGTTGGATGGAGAGCGTTTGTGAACAGCAGTTTTCAGTTCTTTCCACAGATTCTCGATTGGATTCAGGTCTGGACTTTGACTTGGCCATTCTAACACCTGGATATGTTTAGTTTTGAACCATTCCATTGTAGATTTTGCTTTATGTTTTGGATCAGTGTCTTGTTGGAAGACAAATCTCCGCCCCAGTCTCAGGTCTTTTGCAGACTCCATCAGGTTTCCATCCAGAATGGTCCTGTATTTGGCTCCATCCATCTCCCCATCAATTTTAACCATCTCCCCTGCCCCTGCTGAAGAAAAGCAGGCCCAAACCATGATGCTGCCACCACCATGTTTGACAGTGGGGATGGTGTGTTCAGGGTGATCAGCTGTGTTTCTTTTACGCCAAACATAACGTTTTGCATTGTTGCCAAAAAGTTCAATTTTGGTTTCATCTGACCAGAGCACCGTCTTCCACATGTTTGGTGTGTCTCCCAGGTGGCTTGTGGCAAACTTTAAACAACACTTTTTATGGATATCTTTAAGAAATGACTTTCTTCTTGCACACACTCTTGTGTGTTACAGCCTGCTCAGTGTTTTATAACTAAGGTGTCACTTTATTTTTAAGCTCATTTAATAAGACAAGTTGAACCAGAACAGACTCATTTGGAGCAGCATAGAAACACATACAGTACACACATGGATCACTGTGTAGAGCTATGGGCAGCTTCTGCACAACTTCTATAATTAATTAAAGTCCCACTCCAGAAACATTTTCATTTTTATATTTGTATATAAAAATACTTTACTATAAACAATATGCAGTCTAACACAGCTTTTCCTCAAAAAAATTTCAGTGGGCCTCTGTAATAGGAATGAACATTGCCCCTCATTGTGCATTCCAGGATCTATGAATGTTGCCGTCATCCCTTATGTGGATTTGAATAATTTTGCACGCCCAATTTTTCAGTTTTTTATTTGTTAAAAAAGTTTGAAATATCCAATAAATTTCGTTCCACTTCATGATTGTGTCCCACTTGTTGTTGATTCTTCACAAAAAATTACAGTTTTATATCTTTATGTTTGAAGCCTGAAATGTGGCAAAAGATCGCAAAGTTCAAGGGGGCCGAATACTTTCGCAAGGCACTGTATCATCCTGAAGATTTTTACCTTGGTTGATTTGGTGACATTTGTTGTTACTGCTTGCAATGGCACATGAGCTGGGAGTGGTAAACATGCCTTGAGCATGAACAGAAGCTAAATGCCTGGGACCCCCCCACCTGTCAGTCAGAACTGAAGAAGCTTCTCAGATGAGAAGTGAAGCATTTTCAAGAACCTCAAGAAGCTCAGTTGCTGACTTTAGCACTTTGATATGCCTTGAGCAAGTTCATCTGTCAGAAGAGCACCTGATGTATCTGCTTCCCTCAGCCAAACAAACGTCTGCCTAACAGGATGAAGTGCCTTAAGTTTTAAATAGGACCCAGGACACGCTGGAGGGACTATGTCTCTCGGTTGGCCTGGGAACGCCTCGGCCTTTCCCCGGAGGAGCTGGAGGAAGTGTCTGGAGAGAGGGAAGTCTGGGCATCTTTGCTTAGACTGCTGCCCCCGCAACCCGGTCCCGGATAAGCGGAGGAAAATGGATGGATGGACTAAAGTAGACAGTCAACAGCAACCATGCCATCTCTTCTAAGTGCCTGAACCAGCTGCTACATATCTTCTTCCAGATGTGAAATGCATGCATGCTGTGGCTTTTGCCTTCCACCACATGTCCAGTAAGTGCATGCATTTATTGTGCACACATACACAATATACTGTAATTACCAGCAGAATGAAAGTACAGGAAACATTTACAGAGAGAACTATAGAAATAAATGTTCTAGATGGAGAGAGAAATCTGAAAACTGAAGTGATACTGCTAGAAAATATTGGACAAAATAGTATCGACACTGTTTAAATAAAAATGACAAATTTAGTGGGCTCTTCAGTGGTCCAGTTTTGCACTCCATAAAAACATAAAAAGAGAAATCAGAACTGAAGCAGATGCCAAGATATCCTGACTTTTAGTCCCTGTGAGCGAAAGCTTTTTGTTTTCAAAGCCAAAACTGACCTGTTATTTTCTCAGACTTTACTAATCTAACAGGTCTCACATGCTGAGTAATACTCAAGATGAGTTCAATGATCGTAATGTGCAAAACTGGTGGGAAGCCTCTTTAAGTAATGCCACGCTAAGTTACATTTCACTGAAAAAGTAAAGAGGCCTTGTGCTTGTCCTAACAACTGAAACTGCAGGTGTTTTGCTCCACTCAAACAGCAGCTTCCAAAAATGTTTGTATAACTAAAACTACATTCTAACACCTAAGGTGGCATCACTTACCTGCACATGGAGTGCTTGTCATTGTTCAGCATAGGCATGTGGTTGCAATGGTGGTTTTCTGTGGCCCATGTCTGACCAGCGGTACAGCAGCTCAGCAGCAGGCCCTCAGCAGAGACACCCAGACCTACAGCCCAGAGATGTGCAGCTATGTACATATCATTATATACAAGACTGAATAAAAGCAGTTCTGGAGGAAATCTTGCACAGCTACACTGTATGGAACAGGGAAAAGCTGGAGCAGTGCAGTGAATACATTAAGCAGCCAGAGCTACACTAATACACTACACCTCAAAGGCACCTTTATGATTTCTACAGCTGATTAAACAGGTGTAGTCATGTTACCAGAATACAGCAGACCTCTTTATGATTGCAAACTTCTTCCGCACTTTTGGTGAAAATTGTGTAAGTGCTGTAAGTGTGACAGAGTGTTGCAGCCCTGGCCTCACATCTGTCTGACCTTTTCTCAGTGTGTATTTATGCAAGTCACTATATCCAGATGCCCGTCTGGGATTGGTTCCTGAAGTGTACCTGTTCCTTGGCATGCCTCCCTCTGTGACTGGACCGACACATTATGTATTCAATATATTGAAAGGTGGTTGTAATACTTTGTCAACCCCATTTATATACATGAGGAATAAAAGTACTAAACTTTGTGAGGTTAGAATTAATGGCAAATCTGTTAAATTGGATTGTATTAGACTTTACAGGTGCAACTAATAATGTGCAGAGTAAGCAAAGTATTTAGAAATATAGGATTATACAAAGATGTGGTTAGTCAGACACAGGTAAAAACCTTTAAGGAGATAATATTATATTCACTGACAAAATAGATTAAGCTACACCATGAAAGTAATACTGGGTAGCTAATGAAGCTGATGTTCCCTAGTTTTATGAATGGATCTGTGAATCCAATTAGCTACCATTATAAGTTGTCATTTCAGTCATTCAGTGAACGAACACCAAAATAAAAATCCAGTAACAGTTCCCCTGTAAAATCACCCCTACTCTGCCATGCATTTATTCAGAGGCAAAACATTTCAATGTCATCAGCTCGGGGAAATGAGCATAAAACGTGTATAACCAAGAGCCCATTAAATCCCCATAATTGAATGAATGCATTTTATATTTGACAGTGATTGGTGACATTCTACTGCGCCGCAGGTCCCCACAGAGGCTGAAAGCCCCCTACCCACTGCTGAGTGTGTAACGGCGAGCCTGGCTGCTATGTGTGGAGCTCAGTTGGTAGATGAACACACTGTGAGCCAAGCTGCTGCTGCTGTAGCACCAAGAGCCTGTCAGCCTCCCCATCGCCTCGACATCACACCCAAAGCCGCCTCACCCTGCTGCTCTTATCCACATATTAACATGAATGCTTGAGCATACACACACACATACACACACCACACTTCACTCTGTGCCCTTTGAAGAAAAGCAAGTGACAAAGAGCTTTTGTTTTTCAACTCAATAAACCTTCGCTGGCTTATTTACACAGTACTGAAAATTTGCATATTCTTCATATTCACACTGTGGTGAAATAAAGTTCTGTTTTAGAACTCTGAGGACATGAACCCAATTTATATCAACCAAAAAAACTGTAAATACAAACAATATTTTACTAACTTTCACTGTGTTCTGAGGCATAATGCACCCAGTCATGAGTATGGTTATGCTATACAAACACCACAGAGCTAGCTAAACTCTACTTTGTACGTTTCTGATGGACTATGAAGCCTGATGTTTGTAGTTATAAATTGCTCCAAATTGTGTATTACTTCCTTGATGTAATATAGGATCCACAGTATTCACTTTGAGCTATGATACATCTAAACTATGCTAATCCTGCTGATCCGATACTGTAGAGTGTACATGCAGATACAAAAGAGAACTATACAGCGAGGAATGCCTTAAATAGCTCAGCTTTAAGCTTCACTTTGAAACACTTGGCTGCACTCAATTCCAGTCCTAACTCTTAAGGCTTGGTAACAATAAATAAATAAAATTATTTCAAGCAAATTCTGTCTGCTACTTATTGTGCATAATTTATTAAAATAGTTTAAAACTGATTGAAGAAGATGCTGGAAAGTTCTTACTTTGCCCCCAAAAGACTGGTATTTCAATCTGTATAACACTACTACTAGATTTAATGTCCTTGTTGAGAACATTAAAGAGCTTTTCCTCTCAAACAGTAAAATATGTGGCATCTGTTTCTAATCCCAAACAAGTAATAAAGTGATGTTATGTTTCCTTTCATAACTACAGCAGCTCAGGATAAATAAATAAATACAATAGACAAAGACTGCAAACACATCATCTGCTGGTTTACTCCTCACAGACCTGCTGAGTGTATCCAACAAAGTGAAAACATCATCTCTAGGTTTCTACAAAGGAAAAACAAACTGTGGCTGCACAGACTTCAAGGTTTTTCACACTAAATGGGAAAGATGGAAGCCGTGCGATCTCCCACTGTTAGGTGAAGTATGTTCCAGGAGTGCTTGCCAAAGGCCAAACATGAGGTTCAGCTGGAAGGTCAGATGCATGATAAGGAGCCAATGGCCTGCTTTTCTGTGTTTTCTGACTTGTCTACAATGTTACAACAATGGATTATCTTTTTAAACGTGACTGAAAGCCCAAAAAATCTAGATGTACCTATGTTCTAGTACTTGTAGGCAGAAGCAACTTGGTTTATACAAGTCTCTCAAACTCTCGCTCACGAGATTTTTTTTGGCCAGTTTAAGGATTTTCTTGAAAGGTCATTATCTCCAGGCAGTTGCATGTTCATGTGAGCTTGCCTGACATCCACTGGTGCCATTGTAAAAGCAGAATTTTTTGACTGCGCACGATTTTGTGGATATATTCTACCACCTGCTGCTGCACTGTGACCAGAGGATGTGGAGAAAAATGTGTTTTTGTTTATGCGTTGTCCTGGCTTCCTTACCGGTCTTGTGTCAAAATGTGTTCCCCCATCGAGATGTGTTTCCCCTGTTCAAAACTTGGTTTTATGTAGTACCTCCCTTAATGGTGGTGGTTATGATGATGTTAGGATTCTGCCAGTCGTCACTTGCTCGTCTCCAAATGGTTCAGAATGCGGCTGCCTGTCTTTTGGTTGGAGTGCGTAAAAGGGAGCACATAACCCCTATTTTGGCATCCCTTCACTGGCTCCCGGTGTCCTTTAGGATTCATTTTAAGATTCTTTTATTTGTTTTTAAGTCTTTAAATGGTCTTGCACCATCGTACCTTGTTGAGCTTTTGTCTCCCTATAGTTCCTCTCGGTGCCTCAGATCAGCTGACCAGCTTCTGCTGGGGGTACCAAGGGTTAGGTGTAAATTTAGAGGGGACAGAGCGTTTTCTGTTGTGGCTCCTAAGTTATGGAATGCACTGTCTCTTTATATTAGGCAGGCCCCCTCGTTGGCCACTTTTAAAATTTATTTGAAGACTCATTTGTATGCCTTGGCATTTGATATGGTGTGAGACTCTGTTCAGGTTCTGGTTTTGGATAGTACTTTGTGCTATTTTGATTTTGTTATTTATTTTATTGTTGTTTTATTCTGTTTTTTTTTACTGTAGTTGTTTATATGTTTACATGTTTTAAATGAAATCTTATGTTAAGCACTTTATTTGACTCTGGCTGTGCTAAAGTGCTCTATAAATAAAGCTGAGTTGAGTTGAGTTGAGTTGAGATTCAGGAACACATCTCGATGGGGAAACAGATTTTGACACAACACCGGCAGCAGGAGTTGTGCAACCACTAAGGTCGGATCTGAATATCTCACACATTTCACATAAACGTTCCTATTATTATGGCTGATATATTCACATTAATATGGTCAAGGAAGGGTTTCCACATTTTGTTAAAACTAAAAGTACATTAAACAAGTCAAAATATCCAATGGAATATGTTCCATTATTATCTTATACCACCCAGATATTGTGGGTGTCTTAAACAAAATCCACTGGAGTAATATATTTGTCCTTCCACAGAATGATAGGACACTTGTTCGTTTCCTATATTATGCATTGGTAATATGCTTATTAGGGGAGATCAAGAACAAGAAATACCGGGTCTAATTGTATTGCAATTCCTAACATACTCTATATTTCACACAGAGCAGCTTCCCAGTCACAGTCAGGCGATAAGTGCACTCTTTGTAGTATTTTAAATTGTAATGCCCAAGTCTGATTGCAAATTGTTTCATATATATACACACAGTCATGTTTTTATCTGCTTTTTTGTGTTGTTGCATTGCAAACAAAAGAAATAAACATGAGGATACCAAAGAATTTGTGACTGCAACAATTTTCTGGGAGATGTGGTGTGTTATCTGACAGAAATACAGGGGTGTCAATATTTTTGGCCATGAGTGCACACCATAAGGGTCCCATTTTCAAAAAGGTCCCTAAAAGAAGAAATACCCGTTGGGTCCCAATGTTTGAAGTCTAAAGTACCTCGTTAAAAAAAAAAAAAAAAAAATCAGGGTTATTCACTATTGAAGTAAGACTGGAAGTCAGTCTAGAGCTTCCATCAGTATTTTGCACTGCTCTCCAAACCCTGACTGTGTTAAGTGTTTTAGGGTTACTGCAATTTTTAAAAAATGTTTTCAGATCTTTTAAGCAAAGCAGATTCAAAAGTGGGCACCAAGACAATGAAGTTTCAATACTGAACCAAACTGAGGAAGTGTTATAAACTCAGCCATGTACAACAAGCAGAATGGCACTTGATACTTTTTAAGATGTGGAAGATCCAGCCCTCCCACACTGCTGTGGAGTTATAAAGTAATTATTTTTATAAGTGGCCTTTTCTTATGTCAAAGTAAATAACTAACCCATTCGTTTATCCTTTGAATTACCTTCTAAGTAAACAGAATAGGAATCCTTCTCAGTGGATGAAGGAAGCATTCACTTTACCTAACCAGGATACAGGGAGAGAACTCCATCATTCCAAATCCTGTTTGGCTTCAGCAAGTATTGGATGAAGATTAGCTATGAATAGCTGATAAAATTCAGGTGTGATGAATACACCCAGATACTCAAATCCCTGATGAGAACACTTAAAAGGAAAGGGGGTAGAACAGCTTAGCCCCTGAGGCCTACTGCCTAAGAGCATAGCTTCTGATTTGGAAAAACTAATTTTATATCCAGAAAAAATACTGAATTGAGTAATGACACATATTAAAAAATGAACAGATAGAGCAGGATTGGTCAGGAATAAGAGAATATTGTCAGCATATATATAAAGTCATTTTATGAGATCTTTAACCCACAATAGTAACACATATTGCTGGATCACAGTGAGATGCTTTAGTTAGCAGCTCAATGGCCAGAAAAAATATTAGAGGGGACAGACAACCCTGTCTACTTCCTCTCAGAATTTTAAAATTACCTTATCTGACCCCATTAGTTACAACTGCCACAGTGAATGGTTATAAAGAACCCCCAGCCATTTAATAAGATTAATTCCCAAGCAAAATCAATTCCGCTGGCAAAAGACATTTTTTTTCCATTGGTCATATTCTCCTTGTTGCGCGTGTTCATGTGAGCTTGCCTGACATCCACCGGTGCCATTCTAAAAGCAGGATTTTTTTGACTGCATGTCCGGGAATGTTCCTGTATAGGGGACTCGCTGTTTTACCTTACCAGTTCTAACCTACAAGCAGCCGGCCAGTGAAGCCCCCTGGGGCGGTGAATGATCAGCACAGTACCTGTTTGTTTTGACTGCTTGAGGCCAGTGAGTCTGCCCCATGTGATGTGTTCTACATCCCGATGTACTGTACCTTTCAATGGTCAGATATACACCGATATACTGACATACTGTATAGATCACATTATATTTCAATATTAACAACAATATTACATTAGGCTATCCAGAAAAAACAACCACTTATTACTGACCAGTCTGAGCACACTTACACAAAACAGATAGTATTTACAGGATTTATTCTTCATTTAAAAACAGTGATATATTTCAGAGTTTCCCTGATTTTACATACTGTAGATGCACTATTGAATGCTTTTATAACTCTAGATCCAGTGATTGTGAATAATGTCAAAGGAGCTGTATTCAATGGACAAAATGACAAATGTAGTGAATAGCTCTTGAGGAAAGTGAATACTATGCACAACTGCACCTGAATGTGACATTTCAAAATATGTGAATACTTGTTTGTTTTGTAAAATATCAGCTCTTACAAAATCTCTATGTATTTTCACCTGGTCAGTGTTCAAGTCAGAAGCCAGCCCATAATTATTATTTTAACTATTGTAATTATTGTTGGCTGTTTAAGGTTAATAGTAAAAGCCTCACAATGCTGACATACAGTATATTATAAACTTGGAAAGTTGACATGTCAATTCAACATGTTAGCAAACAGTTGGCTATTTAATAACCCTCAGTGCAATATCTGTAAATATACATTGTACAGATTATCCAGACTCATACAGGTCTCTAGTTTTAAGTACTCTATTTTTATTCCTATTTATCTAATTTCAATGAACATTCCTTTGTTTGTCTGCATTGTTTACTGTCTGTTTATACTGTTTATTCTGCATTGTTTGCACTGTTTGTTGCTGTCAATGTTGCTGTTAATACTGCTTATTTTGTTATACCACACAGCCTTATGCTGGTTTACTGTTTACTTGCCCCTTGCATGGGGCTATGTACATGCACATTGAGAGCTGATTCGAAGATTCCTTGTGTGTCCGACACACCTGGCCAATAAAGCTGATTCTGATTCTATTTATACATCACTACATTACACATCATCAGTATTTATTTAAAGATGCATTTCTCGCTATCTGTCAGATTAAAGTGCTGGAAACCATTCTTAAAATGCAAGATGTCAGTTTCACTGCACAATTTGTGTTGTAAGTGTTCAAAACAATAGCTTAGGAAATAATTCTGGGGAAAATGAAAAACATTTAAAAAGTGACTGAAACACCACCGAGGGGGATAAATATCTCCGGCTCAACACCAGTCAGTCAGAACTGATGAAGCCTCTTGGATGAAAGGTGAAATGTCTTCGACCTAGAACTCTAAGTCCATTTGATTTTTTTCTAAGTTTTTTTCAGCATTTAAAAAGTGGTACAAAAATTTTGCATTGGCAACTTTAATGCAAAACATTTCAAAAGAGTGTTTTCACTGACCATTCAGACTCCATACTGGTCAAAATGCAGGTGTAGAATAACAATTGAGAACTAGAGGTACAGACTGTTGTTGAATACCCAGCATTCAAGCTGAACCAGACAGAGCAACACTGTCTCCAACACATTTTCTGAGAAGAAAAACTCCCTACATTCCTGTTGAGCTTTCACAGAAGTAAAACATGATGGATTCTATCTTTCCTGCCTGTGAGTCCTTTCCGTTTCAACGTGTTTATTTGCAACTCCCATATGAATAGACTAACGAGGTGCTCAGTTCACTCAGGGAGGGCCTTTTTACTTTCTAATAACATGAGCAGGCCAGAAGGGGTAATGGTTTAGAACAATGCAAGGATGCTAACTGCTTCGGCTCCCACTGCTCCGACACAGTCACAAGCTTTTCTCATCCTGCAACACATAGTGACAGCCATTCATCAATATGACTCCTAAACCAATAAAAGAGGCAGAGCAGAACTGACTTACTGTAGCTCCCTCTGCAGAACACCATGAGGAAGTTAAAAAAAATCTTTTTTTTTTTTTTGTAGAAACATCTCCCAAAACTTATTTTAACGGGGAGAGTTGCTGTCAAAGGCTCCTGTGACCCACAGACCCACCAAAAACAGCCTGGCAGCAGTGCAGAGATATTCCCTTCTAAAAGTTTCTGAACAGGATGCAATTCTAATCAATCAGAAAAGGCCATCATCAGGGTTGGGAGCTCATGGCTGTCATTCAGTATGTGAACCTGCATTGGCTCTATTGACATGGGTGCAGGCTAGCGAGCTACTGAATTCAGTGTTAGCTGAACACCTGCTCATGCATGTACCTTCACCTCATGCACAAGCAGATCCGTTTCCTCTGTGGAAAACCTTACTAATGTCCGACCTGGCAAGTCCGACAGTATGCTAGCAATCCACCAAATGTTAAAACTCACGTCTCTTAAAGGGGATGTGAGGTTACACACTGATTGCATAATTGCATGTTATGCCCAAAACACACCCATGATTTAATCAGGAGACCAAGTCCAGCCTTTCTGCTACTTGTATGAGCACTTGAACCATTTTTCCTTGTCGTCAAATTACTGACATGAACGTGGACATTGTGAATCCTCAAAATGGGGCCCTTAGGATCACAGTGTTCTCCTGCATCACGTAGAAAACTGGTTAGGCCATAGGGGCTTCAGATTTGTTATTGTAGTACCCATCCAGAAGAAACTTTTAATTGCAGTGTTCGCCAAGGGTCCACTCCTGCATCACTTTTGTTTTCAACTTACATAATCGGTCATAAAATTGTTTAGTGTTACATGGATGACATGCAGCTCTACTGTATGCCCCATTTCATTCTAATGACACTAACAATTTAACCAATCTTGTCTGTCTTGCTGATAATGAATGCTGGATGTCCAACAAAAAAAAATCTGTTTCCATTCTCTTTGGACCCAAAAAATGGTCTAGCCATTTTAGTGCCAAACTAGGTTGCTTGACAAAAAATATCAAGATAGCTCTCCATAATCTTGGTGCAATTTTGGATGAAGGTCTTTGTTTGGCTGAACAAGTAAAGAAGACTGTCCACTCACACCTTTTTCCAATCAGGACATTTTATAAATTTAGGTCATTTTTCTGTCCCCTGTGGAGTTGCACAAACCTGTATATGATTTATTTTTTTTCTCATTTGGAAACGTAGTGCACTCTACTCAGGCAGAATGCCCTCCTCCAACTCTGCATCTTTCAGAATGCAGCTATTGACATTAAAACTGGCACCAAAAATATGAACACATTACATACTATATGTGCTAGCCAGTTTATCACTGGCTCTTTAAATTTCATAGTCATTTTAAATGCTAATTTATCACTTTTAAAGCAATAACTGGCAATTCTCCAAATTATATTAAGAATTTAATGATCCCTTACTGTATGTGCCTGTGCATCCCCTTCGATCAGTGGACAGTGCTCTGCTTGTTATTCCCCAGTCTTGCTTGGTGACAAAATGTGGCCTAGCTTTTACAGTTAGAGCACCCTGACTGAGGAATAATTAAGACAGCAGCACCCCACCACTGAAGATCCATGAAAAGGATGTGTGTGGCCTTTTTTTTAAACAAAAGGCACCAGGCCCAAATGGTGTGACCCCCTCCTGTCTGAAAGCTTGTGCTGATCAGCTGGCTCCCATCTTCACACAGATCTTCAACAGATCACTGGAGCTGTGTGAAGTCCTCTCCTGGTTCAAACACTCCACCATCATCCTGGTTCCCAAGAAACCATCCATCAGTGGACTGAATGACTACAGACCTGTTACTCTGACATCTATAGTTATGAAGTCCTTTAAGAGACCAACACCTCAACTCCCCAGGGACCTATGCATGGGTCGGCCCTCTTTGTGGACTTCAGCTCAGTGTTCAACACCATCATCCTGGACATCATCCACTCTAAACTGAGGTTCACACCTCACTGTGCCCGCCCACACTTGTCAGTGGATTACTAGCTTTCTGACAGAGAGAAAGCAGCAAGTGAGGCTGGGGGAAACCACATCCAGCTCCCAAACAGTCAGCACAGGTGCCCCTGAGGGATGTATGCTCTCCTCACTGCTGTTCTCCCTATACACAAACGACTGCACCTCAGAGGACCCCTCTGTTAAACTCTTAAAGTTTGCAGACAACACAACAGTCATCGGCCTCATTAAGGACAGTGACGAGCCAGCCTACAGACAGAAGGTTGAACAGCTGGTCCTGTGGTGTGGTCGTAACAACCTGGAGCTGAACATGCTCAAAACAGTGGAGATGACAGTGGACTTCAGGAAGAGCCCCCCTCACCATACTTGGCAGCACTGTATCAGCAGTGGAGTCCTTTAAGTTCCTGGACTCCACTATCTCCCAGGACCTGAAATTGATGTCCAACATCAGCACCATCATCAAGAAGGCACAGCAGAGGATGTACTTTCTGCACCAGCTCAGGAAGTTCAACAGGAAGTTCTGTTACATGTCACTGTGTGCCAAGACAACCAGGCACAGAGACATTTTCTTTCCACTGTGCCATCACTCTGATGAACACTTAGCCTGTGACTCTATAACAGAATGACAACCCTCAGTACAATACCTTGTAAATATACTTTTGCATATATTTATCAGAAAAACTGCATCTAAACTGTGTGCATATAATGTATATTTCAATATTTACAAGTACTTTATATTTATTTTTTATTTTCCTAATGTACATTCTTTTTCCTTGTTTGCACATTCTCTTTCTTTTTTGTTCTCTCAGTCTTGTTTGTTTTATCTTGTTGCCTTACAGAAGAACATTGTACATACAGTGCACATTGAGAGCCACTGTACCAATAAAGCTGATTCTGATTCTAAGGGTTTTATTTCTAAGGGTTTTGTCAGCCTTATATTCTGCCCTCTATTTAAAGCTTTTAATTTCCTGATGATGATTGATCACTTTGATTGCATGTGAAATTGCCTTTGCCCTTTTTATATTTACAATATCTTTTCTCTGTAAAACACTTTGCAACATAGTTAAAAAAGTAAAGATTAATTATATATATATATATCATTCAGGAGACCAGAGATGAGATGATCTTAATGAACCAGGCATATTTCAACGCCCACTTCTACCCCAGTCTGCTAAAGTTGCAGTGCTGCCAGTCACACTGTTGCTAATTAATGTTCATTCTGTGACTAACTTAATGACAAAATTAAACTTGAGTTCAAGCACTCCTTTAGTGTTCTCTCAGTTTTAGTTTCATTAAGGACTGGATAGGCATTAATGAATACATTCATACTAACAATGTGAGACAAGCTGCTTGTTACACAGACAATTATGACAATTAGCGGTTTGATTCCCAACTTATCCAGTCCACATGTTGAAGTGTCCTTGAGCAAGACACTGAACCACCAGTTGGTCCCAGTGATGTCACCGGTGTATGAATGTGTCAGGTCCGCTCGGCGGCCGCTGCCTTTCTTCCGCCTTTCTCTCCTCTGTTCTCTCGACCTGTGGGATTCGCACCTTAGCTGTGTTGCATTCGTAATTCGCGATTCATTTGTCGATGCACACAGCTGGGGTGCATCCCGCTGATTGACTCCCTTATTTATACCTCTGGTAGACGCTCCGCCGTCGCTGGAGCATTTACTTACCTAACTACTGCAACGTGCATACCCCGTATCGGCCCTGTAGCCGTGGTATGTATTTATACATCATTGTGTCTTCCATGCTGACAGTTCCTGTGCTGTGGATCACATTATGTACACTGGTTATGTGTTTTTTCGTGTTAGATGTCATTTTGACAGTTCCTGTGCTGTGGACCTCTTTGTTTGTTTGTTTGTTTTTTGTCCATGAGGTTAGCCAGATGTTACTTTTTATCCCAGCTGACAGTTCCTGTGCTGTGGAAATCCGTTTTGTTCGCCTATCCCCTTGGTTAGCCTGTCTTTTCACCTGTCCGTCCTCATCCTTCTGCTCTCCTGATTCCTGCCGTCAGTTTGTCTGTTTACCTGTTCGTCTTGGTCTCCTCCACCATCTCTGCCCTGCTTTACTGTTTTATGTACATGGACTATCATACGTGTTTTGTTTTGTTACTCTGTCCTACATTGTGTTTTCCCCCATTAAACCACCTTTTTTCCACTAGCACCTGGGTCTGCAAATTGAGTCCTACCTCTGTTCTCCCTCACCCTCCTGGTGAGGGGGACTAAACCTTAACAGAATGTGTGAGTGCTTGGGAGTGCGAAAGGGTGAATGGCCAAATAGTGTGAAAGTGTTTTGAGAATAATTTAGTTTTGGCTTGAAAGCATTTTTACATTTAAAAACATTTCACTCTCCCTGTATTACCTTACAATAGCTGCATCCTGCACAAATAGCCATTGCTGTATTGTTGTCTCAGGTGGATCTTCTGTATGTTTACAATCACCTGGTGAGCAACCATGACCAACAGCCTTGTTTTGCTACACTTTCATAAGGTCAGCCCATGGACTGTTGAATTTGCGACCACTATACAGTAAAAGTATCATCTAAATTTTTTCCCTGCCTTTCTTCTCATCTAGCAATGGAAAAATAATGGCCTGTTGGCTTGAAAGACTATGTGGTATCAGAAAAAAAAGGCTTGTACTGTACAGCACTGCATCTTGTTTCTGCCTTCCTCGGGGGCAAAGCTACAAATACACAAAGCTAAATCGGATATGGACTGCTATTAACCTTGCATTCTTATTAACATTTTTTTTTTTAATTGAATTTTGTGCTTCCGCTGCCCATCTCATATTTGGACAAAAGCCGCAGCAGACATTTCTCATGAAGCAGGTTCAGCTGGGCCCAGGGATGTTCCTGTTAAAAGGCTGCTATTGATGGGGCTGATTGCTAGACAAAAAAAAAGGCTGAGTGGGGGTCGGAGGCATGATGGCCACACTGGGCAAGTCAGTATGTATAATATCTACACTGGTGCACAAGGCAAAACATACTAGTCACACAATTACGCCTCCAAAATTGTGACATGTCAACAATTTTCTGGAAGCAAAAACAAAAGTAAATTTAGGAAAAACTGGGTTACTGTTAGAACAAGACCCTGGCTTTGGTTAAAACACTCTCATATGAAAAAAACACTAAATTAGTGTCATGGGACACAATCTCTGCTTAGCTGCAAGAAAGTCAGGTGTTGGACCATCCATCCACCCCAACCACAACTTCAACAGACACAAAATGCTACTTTCCCAAGACACACTTCAGTTGGTGGCAATAATGCATCATTTTGTTGTTTGCCAACCACCATAAAACACCAAGAAGAAGAACACAAAGCAGGACACGGGGCTGCAATACAAAAATGTTGGCATGTCACAGTTTTACTGCTGTTATTATGACATTACTATATTTTATACTGTGGACCAATGTGGCTATTGTACATTTTCACCTGATGCTGTATTGCATTGGTCATTGCCATACATCCATCCATCCATTTTCCTCCGCTTATCCGGGACCGGGTCGCGGGGCAGCAGTCTAAGCAAAGATGCCCAGACTTCCCCCTCTCCAGACACTTCCTCCAGCTCCTCCAGGGGAATGCCAAGGCGTTCCCAGGCCAGCCGAGAGACATAGTCCCTCCAGCATGTCCTGGGTCTTCCCCGGGGCCTCCTCCTGGTGGGACATGCCCGGAACACCTCCCTAGGAAGGCGCCCAGGAGGCATCTGAAACAGATGCCCGATCCACCTCAGCTGGCTCCTCTCGATGTGGAGGAGCAGCGGTTCTACTCTGAGCTCCTCCCGGG
>NW_018128083.1:465617-465934 GCF_001952655.1 Monopterus albus | reverse complement strand
TGGATCCGATGGCGGGGGAGGAAGCTGGACAGACTCGGCAGACCCAAACGTATTGTGAGGGTCTGTTGGGAACGTTTAGCAGAATCCCCTATTAGAGAGATCTTCAACTCCTGCCTCCGGCAGAGCTTTGACCAGATCCCGAGGGAGGCTGGAGATATTGAGCCCGAATGGACCATATTCTCCACCGCTACTGTCGATGCGGCCGTTTGGAACTGTGGCCGTAAGGTCTCCGGTGCCTGTTGGGGTGGCAAGCCCCGAACCCGGTGGTGGACACCGGAAGTAAGGGATGCCGTCAAGCTGAAGAAGGAGTCCTTTCG
>NW_018128083.1:448253-463997 GCF_001952655.1 Monopterus albus | reverse complement strand
GTCACCCGGGAGGAGCTCAGAGTAGAACCGCTGCTCCTCCACATCGAGAGGAGCCAGCTGAGGTGGCTCGGGCATCTGTTTTGGATGCCTCCTGGGCGCCTTCCTAGGGAGGTGTTCTGGGAATGTCCCACCGGGAGGAGGCCCCGGGGAAGACCCAGGACACGCTGGAGGGACTAAGTCTCTCGGCTGGCCTGGGAACGCCTTGGCATTCCCCCGGAGGAGCTGGAGAAAGTGTCTGCAGAGAGGGAAGTCTGGGCATCTTTGCTTAGATTGCTGCCCCCGCGACCCGGTCCCAGATAAGCGGAGGAAAATGGATGGATGGATGGATGTTGAGAAACCCTACTGCATAGCAAGCATAATGGACAAACTTATTTAAAGATAAGCTTATTTAATTACAGACACTATGAAATCAGATTGTGTAATTTACATCCATAGGTACTACACACTGTAGTTTATGTATGGTGAAGCATTAAGATTTAAAAGCTTGGTTCACCCTGTCTTGGTCTGTAAGAGTTCTGCCACCACCCCAATACAGTGGAGGGTCCTCTGGAAAATCTCCACAATAGCTTGCTGTTACCTGTTTTGTAACTATGCTATAATGGAGAAATAGTCCCAGTGAAAATTGTTCATGTCTTCATTATTATCCAAAGTAACAAGAACACAGTTTCTGGAAATTGCTGATGTTGTTGAGTTTTTAAAATTCTAATTATATTACACTCACCTCTATTGTATTGTAGAAATTTTAGTGACATATATCTCTGGTGACATAAAACCAAAATTATCTGTATGGATACCAACCACCTGATTACATTTTTATCTTATTTTGGTGAACTGACCCTACAGTAGGTGCTGTATGATATAGTATCATATACTGTATGTTTGTTCTTCACTTCAATTCTCACTTTCTTTGGCACTTGAACACCATGCTCCCATTTTTCAGCCTAAACTGTTTCATGTGCTCTTTGTTCAAAACTATGCTAATACAAGAGGGTTTGTTGCCTTAATTACCTCCACTTAATTACCAATTATTGAATTATTGAATTCTTGAATTCCTGCTCAAAAAGAAACAAAGATTTTTTTTTGGCCCTCAACAGCAGATCCAAGTGTTTGTTCACGCTTAAGGATGAAGACCTACATCTGTGCCGCCTCCTGTCGGCTTTGTCTCTGCAGTCGGGTTGAAAAACTGACACTTGAACGCACCACATAAACTACAGTCAACAGCTGACCAGAATGTATGTTCTGTCAACAGACGCTCACTGACAGCCCAGTGGTGGCCTACGGCTGACTGCCAGCTTGGAGTGTTTCTGCCCAAAGTCCTAAAAACACAGAAACAGTTGTTGCATGATGAATTGCTTGATGGTCCATTTCAATGCTGGCAGGCAGCGCCAACAACCAGTCTGTCTGGGGTCATAACAAAAGCAAGCAGCCTCGTTCCTAACCCAGCTATCTCTCCTCATTCAGAGATAAGGAGAATGACCTTGGTGGCAGAGGAGGGACCCACTCTACATTATCATCTGCATTTATTTAGAGGATGTGCTTCCTGCCAACAAGCCCCATGAGCAAAACGGCTCTGACACTGGTTGAGAACAAAGTGGGAGATATTGTGCTTAGAGGCAAACATGCAAAAAAATGTAACGGGAGATGAGAATCAGTATCATCCATTAGTCAGAATATCTATGCCAGTTGCTTTTAATGCAGACATCTTACACAATTGTTCAGGATAACAACAACAACAAAATGTGCCTCTGATTTTTCACCCAGACAGTCAGGGAAGAGCTGAGCTTTATTCCACTGAGAGCTGAGGGAAAACGCCAGAGGCAATGGAGATGAAGGAAGTACATGTTCGTTTGTGTGTCTCACAAAGACTTCAAATATTAAAAAAAAGCTTGAAGATCTTGTGGCAACTCAGAGAACTGAAGTTGATGCAGACATAGAACACCTGGGGGTGGTCCATCTTAGAGCAGATATTCAGACCTTCCACTGACATCAGAATAAGTGGGATTGGGTCCTTTTGCTCTGTTTGCTTTAGCGGTATTGACACCCTGCCTCAGTTAAGTCAATACTGTCAGCGAAACTGCTGGAGAGCCTGATGATTTGTACCTGCTACAGAGCCAAGTTGGCCTCATTTAAAGGTCTTCCTCTTGATTTTTTGGTTTTAACAGCTTGATCTGGCAAGCTACCAGGGTGGACCATAGAACAGCTAACATGGAGCCTTCTAAAGGACAGTAGTAGGCAAAGAAATAGCAAGAAGGGAAAAAAAAAACTAAAGTAATTCCCACTTCCACACTGATATATGCATTAGTGTAAAATTACTAAAAATGCAAGCATACATTGGAACACAATCTGTCCAGTGGTTCAGTTCCCTTAATATTTCTGTTTTATCATTTCCTACAGGCCCTTATAATGAGGACAATGGGTAATGGAACATGGGGTTGTACTTTAGTACATTTTCAGTAAAGCAGGAAAAAATATATAGCATATAATTATATACTATATTTCAAAATATATTTGTCGTTCACTGGCCAGCAGTACATGTTTCCACCTTGTCAGAAGCTCAGTTTTAAGTGCTGCAGTAAATTGAAGGGACTTTTATAATCAATCACAAAATCCAGATATAATTTCAAAATGTAGTAATTCTGAGGTATGTTTTCTGTCCAAGGATTTCTTCCAAAACCAGGAAGAGAGGTGGAATACAGTATTTTGAGAAGGGCTACATGCAGGTGGAGTAAGTGTGGTCTTCTAAAGTATTAGATACACAAGCGTGGTACGTAAACACACACTAAAACTGCTTTAGAGGTAAAATGGGGGCTTGATTCATTGGTTTAGAGGTCAAACAGGGACTTCAGTGAGTGGACCGGGGGCAAAGGAGCAAAGTCACATTTCCGCAAGTCTGTGCTCTGCTTATTCAAGAGCTGTTTGATAAACTGCTCATACAGTCTCCATTACAAGCTGATTTTGTTGCACATGTCATTAAGAAGCACCGTTCTCCCTGCTCAGCTGTGTGTGAGGAACACAGCCCCACCCCCCTACAGACAGTAACCAATACAGGGAAAAACATAGAAGAGAAGCAAAGCAGAACGAACCACATCAGGCCTTCAGGTTCTGCTGGACTATGGGTATGGGAAGCTCCAGTTTACAGCTCATTAACGCTACATTAAGTATTAATTTAAATGCACAGTTTGTGCACATCAAAACACCTCTTAAATTGAGTAAAACATATCGTCGAGTGTGGCTACATCGCTGCAGTAAGTGAAGAGCGTAGCCCACAGCCAAGTATTACCACTGCAGCTGTAGCTGGCACCAGACTCCTGGTGGGCATTAAAATAATGTAATTAATTCGAAAGCTGTGGCAGACCAATCGGTGGCTTGTGTATGAACTTGCCTGGCTGTAATTGGCTGATTATTATAACTGAAAGTAGCAACACAGTTACATCCTTAGCTTAGCCTACAGTCACAATCGGGGTGCAAATGACATGTTCTGGTATGACTTAGCTACAAGCATAAAAGGTAATGAAACCTTATTGTACTACTATATATAATAAATTCAAAGCATAACAGTCAAAAAAAGAATGCCAAATCAGCATCTGTTTGTAAATCCCTCTTTTCTGTCAATATAATGTCATGACATAAATCCAACTGTGTTGGTTTGTTTTCCCTTCTAAAGGTCAAAAACCTTTAGAAGGGCACTGCTGCCAGGCTGTTTGACGAGTCTGGGTCACAGGAGCCTTCAACAGCAACAAGTTTTAAAAAATGTTTGAAAATTACTACATACTGCACCTTGAAGTTCCTGTGGTCAGAAAAACACTGACTGAAGCTACAAACAAGAGGAGTCTCTCTTGCTTGAGTGCAGAAAGATATAAAAGTGCAAAACAAAATGCTGTGTTGAAATTACTTCAGATAATGAGAAATAATTACACCATCTGGAAGAAACTGATGTGTGTATTTCTGATATACTTGCCACAGTGGGTTTAGGCTGAGCTGTCAATATTTGAAATCATTCCAGTAAGTGACTATTGCTGGAATGTTTCATTGTGACAGGCTGTCACCCCTGTGTTCCTCTAAATTTCAGGTTAGTTCCCAGTTGCTTCCTACACACACACACACACACACACAGGGTTTTTATTGCTGTTTTATACTGTTATACAGTATATCGTTAATGTAGACTGTGTACAACCCCAAATCTACCATCCCAAAATTGGGATAGTATGTAGAATTAAAACTGAAAATAGTGATTTGTAAATCATCTGTGTCCTGTATTACATTGAAAACAATACAGCAGCACATTATTTGATGTGACACATCAATTTTATTCTTTGTTCAAAATAAACACTCACTTCAATTCTGATACTGCAACACATTCTAAAAAAAGTTGGGATGGCTGCATTTCAGGGCCAATAATGAGGTAAAACAATGAAATGATGATTCCATTTTAAACAGGTGATGCCAACACCTACTTGCACTTCTGTGATGGCTCCATTAATGCGGAACAATACACAGAGATGTTGGAGCAACATCTGCTGCTTTCAAGACATCTTTTCCAGGGACACCCGTTCATATTTCAACAAGACAATGTAAAACCTCATCCTGCACATTACCAAGGCCTGGTTGTGGAGGAAGAGGGTGTGAGTGCTGGACTGGCCTGCCTGCAGTCTCGACCTGTCCCCAGTAGAGAATGTATGGCACATTTGAAATGCAAATTGTGTCAGTGAAGCGTCAATGAAGACCCAGGACTGTTGCGCACCTTAAGACTTGTCTGCAGAAAGAATGGGACGAAGTCAAGTCAAGAATCTTTATTGTCATTATGCATAGCACAGCTACATTTTTTCCACCTGACACCTGACACATTTAATCACTTGATATCCTCAGTCCCTAAATGTCTTTTAAGTGGAGCGGCAACATCAAACTGTTGTACATGCTTTACTGTCCCAACTTTTTTTGGAATGCGTTGCAGACATCAGAATTGAAGTGTTTATTTTGAACAAAGAATAAAACTGATGAAGTATCACATCAAATAATGTGCTGTTGTATTGTTTCCAATGTAATACAGGACACAGGTGATGTACACGTCACTATTTTCAGTTTTAATTTTGATGAAGGCTGCCCCAAAGCTCTTGTTTGTGCTCTGAGGAGAGAGGAGGCTGCCTGGAGGATACTATATGCTTTAGGGCACACTCGTACCACTCTCTGCTGATGTGTACAAACTGTGCATTTAAATTAATACTTAATGTAGTGTTAATGAGCTGTGAACTGTGAACTGTGAGCGCGTTCAGCTCCAGGTTGTTGCGGCTACACCACAGGACCAGCTGCTCAACCTCCCATCTGTAGGCTGACTCATCATCGTCTCGGATGAGACCAATGACCGTTGTGTCATCTGCAAACTTTAGGAGCTTGACAGAAGGGTCCGTTGAGATGCAGTCATTGGTGTGGAGTGAAAACAGCAGAGGGGAGAGCACACATCCCTGGGGAGCACCTGTGCTTATTGTCCGGGTGCTGGATGTGGTTTTCCCCAGCCTCACCTGCTGCTTCCTGTCTGTCAGAAAGCTAGTAATTCACTGACAGGTAGGGGCAGGCACAATGAGCTGGGTCAGTTTGGAGTGGAGGATGTCCGAGATGATGGTGTTGAATGCTGAGCTGAAGTCCACAAAGAGGGCCCGTGCATACGTCCCTGGGGAGTTGAGGTGTTGCAGGATGTAATGCAGTGCCATGTTCACTGCATCTTCCAATGACCTGTTTGCCCGGTAGGCAAACTGCAGGGGGTCCAGCAAGGGGTCAATGATGTCCTTCAGGTGGGACAGCACCAGTCTTTCAAAGGACTTCATAACTACAGATGTCAGGGCGATAGGTCTGTAGTCGTTCAGTCCACTGATGGGAGTTTTCTTGGGGACTGGAATGGTGGTGGAGCGTTTGAAGCAGGAGGGGACTTCATACAGCTCCAGTGACCTGTTGAAGATAAGTGCGAAGATGGGGGCCAGCTGATCAGCGCACACTTTCAAGCAGGAGGGGGTCACACCATCTGGGCCTGGAGCCTTTCTGATCTTTTGTCTTTTAAAGAGGCCATGCACATCCTTTTCACAGATCGTTAGAGGTGGGGGGCTGAAGGGAAGGGTGGTGATTGTTGGGGGAGCAGCTGCTGGGTCTGAGGTGGGGAGGGTGAGGGGGGAGTGTTGTTTGTCAAACCTGCAGTAGAACACATTCAGGTCGTCTGCTAGTTGATGGTCCTCCACAACGGGGGAGATAGTTTCCAGTAGCCAGTGATGGTTTTCAGGCTTCTTCACACAGACAAGGAGTCGTTGGCTGAAACCTAAGCTTTCAGCTTTTCAGAGTAGCTCCTCTTTGCTGCTCTGATCTCCCTTGTCAGTGTGTTCCTTGCCTGGCTGTACAGAGTCCTGTCCCCACATCTGTAAGCCTCCTCTTTGGCATGACAAAGCTCCTTTACATGAGCCGCTCTAAACACCTGGAAACCCGGTATTCGAATCGCACTGTCCACGATCGAGTTGCTGAGCCAGGTCTCCAGATGCACCAGAGCTCAATTTTGAGTGTCAAAGGCTGTGAATACTTATGTACACGTGATTTTTTTCGTTTTTTATTTTTAATAAATTTGTAAAGATTTCAAACAAACTGGGGGTATTGTTCGTAGAATTTTGAGGAAAATAATGAATTTAATCCATTTTGGAATAAGGCTGTAACAACAAAATGTGGAAAAAGTTAAGCGCTGTGAATACTTTCTGGATGCACTGCATGTGTTCTGTCTCTCCAGATGATTCAGAGCAGTATGCACAGCTAGGGAGATGTGGTATGGAGTCTGATATGTGAGAGGACAAGTCTTTCACAGCACTTCATCACTATTGGAGTGAGGGCCACTGGTCGATAGTTGTTCCGAGATTTAATATTTGCTTTCTTCGGTACTGGCACAATGTTGGCTGATTTTAGACACTTGGGGACTGCTGCTAGAAACAAGGACAGAATGAAAATATCAGTGAAAACTCCAGCAAGTTGTTCAGCACAGTCCCAGAGTACCCGTCTCGGCACACCATACCAGCCCGCAGCCTTGCCAGGATTTATTCTCCAAAGCGTGGGTTCACTTGTACTCAGTGTCAGAAGCTGGTACTCCACTGTGCCTGGGATTGTAGCCATTGTCACATTGCCTCTGTTCTCAAACTGAGCAAAAAGTTATTAAGCTCGCTGGATAGCAAGACAGATGGGAGAGGGTGGGTGGGCTCTTGTGCCCCGTGATAGCTTTAATTCCTTGCCACACACTCCTGGTTTCAGAGCTGTTGAAGTGGTCCTCAACATGTCATCTGTAGCTGCCTTTTGCCTTTTTATGCCCTTCCAGTGTCTGCCGTCCCTGGTAGGCTAGTGGTTAAAGCACAGCAGTCTCGCCGCTGCGGCCCGGGTTCAAATCAGGGTTGCGTAGGAAGGGCATCTGGTGTAAAACATGTGCCAAATGTCAACATGCAAGTCGTCAGTGTGACAATTCGCTGTGGCAACACTTAGCATGATTTTTATCTCTTTGTTCATCCACTGTTTCTGGTTAGCATACTTCTTTATTTCCTTCTCTTCTGAAACTTTTTCTACACAGGTGTTAATGTAGAAAACATTTGCTGTGTATTCCTCCAGGTCTGGCACTGTTCCATAGATGGCTGTTTCTGCAAACAGCTCCCAATTTGTACAATCAGAGCAGTCCTGGAGTTGTGCCATGGCATCTTCTGGCCAAATCCTAAAAGTTTGGATGGTAGGTCTTGACTTTGGGATGTGAGGTCTGTATGCTGGTGTCAAAAACAGTGAAAGCTGATCAGATTGACTGAGAGGGGGGCTGGAGGAAGTGCTCTGTGAGTCTATAATGTTGGTGTACATGTGGTCCAAAATATCGGAGCCTCTGGTGGCACACTGCACATGCTGATACAATTTGGGGAGCACTGTAGGTTTGCCTGATTAAAGTCTCCCGCTATTATGAAAGCTCCATCCGGGTGAGTGTCCCATCGATTGCTGATGGCTGTGTGTAGCGCTAAATTAGTATTAGCTTGTGGTGGAATGTAGACAGCTACAACGATGACAATGGAGAACTCCCATGGTAGATAAAACAGTCTGTATTTCAAAATGACATATTCCAGATATGATGAACAGAAGCTCTCAACTGCAGCATGATTGGTACACCAGTTATTGTTAATATAAACACAGAGTCCCCCTGCCCTTCTCTTACCGGAATCCAGAGTGCAGTCTGCACAGTGTAGCACCCGACTAGTTAGCTCTACAGCCCCACTGGGGATGTGCACACTCAGCCACCTCCTTTGGTCCTTTGTGTGCTGAGCCACAGCCATATTTCATCCATCTTGTTGGTTAATGACTGGACCTTGGCAAGGAAAATGCTGGGAAGAGCCGGTCTGCTTGGAGCACTGTACTCCATCCCGGCGTCCACGCTTTTGCTTCTTTTTACAGCGTTGCTTGCGTCTCCTTCTGGGCGGTGTGGTTATTAGTGATGGGAAGTTCGGATCATTTTACTGATTCGGTTCTTTGAATCTCATTCAGCAAAATGAACAAATCTTTTTTCGAGTCATTTCATTCACTTCCGCAGAATGTAATTAAAATGTTACATGTTAATTCCCTATCTACTTATGCACATATTGATCACGTTTCGAATAAGAAAGAACTGTAATGCAGTCAAGGTCATATTATAAGTAATATCGTACCTGTGTCTTGTGGCTATGCAGTCTGTTACTTCATCACCTCACCGCCGGTATTTTGGGCCAAATTCATTTGGTCTAGTGTCACGCAACATCCTAAGCTAAGCTATGCCATTCGGTGCCGTGCCATCTTCTGTATAGTATACAGAAAGATTTTCACTGATGAAGTTTAAAGCATTAACCAACTCTTTATTAAATCATTCAGTGTTATGGAAAAGAACCATATTGACAAATATTCACAAAATTATAGTCTGTAGGAAATAAAAAGCTATTTTATAATAAACATAAATGCATCACATAACAGTAAGAGTAAAAAAAAACTGTAAGGACGGTTGAAAATTAACTAATTTCTGTATCCAACAAAGCGGTCATGTCACGTTACAAAAACGAAGGACTCAAAACCGAGGACTCGAAAGGTGTACTAATCTTATGTGATGTTGCACATGCGTGGCCAACACAAAATGAACGAATCACTCCCTGAGACGACCCGATGTTCTGGAGTCATGGGAAAGATTCGTTCAAAACGAACGAATCATTCGTGAATGACACATCACTAGTGGTTATCCATAGAGCTGCCGGTGGTCTAGCTGGCTCTGCGGGGAAACTGTTGAAGTCGCTGAAGTTTGAAAACAGTACACTGCAACTCCTTCTGATGTCTAATAAATCCTTGTGGTTGTATGTAACTCCTGCCCTGTTCGCTACACTACTTGCGAGTAAAAGCACAATGCAAAAAAGAATAAAAGAGCATTTGTTTGGTGAGCACTGAGCCGCCGCGTCTGAATGCGCCACCTCCATCTTCAAGCCAAAAAAGCAATATTCCCATGATAGTTTCACCCCCATATAATTATTTCAATATGAAAACCTAGTGCTGGCATTTGGAATGATGCTGATATCATTATTTATTCAAGAAAAATAATGGACATATCAGACATTCACTCATTGGTTTAAGGGTAAAATGGGGACTTCAGTGAGTGGACTGAGGACAAAGTAGTGAAGCCGTCACATTTCTGCAAGTTTGTGTTCTGTTTGTTCAACAGCTGTTTGATAAACTGCTCATAGAGTCTCCTTAAACACAGCTCTAATGTGCAGCTGGAATGTTGTCGCCCACGTCAAAAGACTACTGTGCTCTGAAAGAGATGTAGCTGCCTGCTAATAGAGCTAGCTTGGTCAGATAACAATTTGTACAATCAAAGCAATCCTGGAGTTGTGCCATGGCACCTGTGGGCTGTCACCTCACTGGGCTCCTTCAGTCCCTGTCTCACACAACGGGAGTACAATGGTGAATAATCTTTTAAAATGTTACTGTAACCAAATTATTATACAGTACGTATCAAGACCAAAATCTAATCGATTGTTCTGTGGGCCGTACCCTACCTCTCCAAAACATGTCATCTAAATTTGTTCATTACCTTTTGAGTTATTCTGTTAACAATCAAGCAAAAAACACAAACAAACCAAAAAAAAAAAACACTGGTAAAAACACAGCCCCTGCCCCTCAGTGGAGGTGCCAATCTGTAGCCAAAAAAGCACTACACTTAACCCCCCAATAGTGCTCTACTGCTCTACACCATTCTAGATACTTGTCATAGACTATAGGTCTATGACAAGTATCACAAATTTTACGTAATATTGAAGTTAATATTAGCAGATGATCCGACCTTGGATGAATTCCTTCTTATTGACCTACTGACCACATTTTTAGAAAGTGTGATACTGGTAATATTGGTAACAAATGAAATATCTGACTTGTGAGCAACAATGATTAAAAACTGGAAAATAAAGCTGACTGTTTTATGTTTTCTGTCAAAGCTGGAGCAATGTGATTTAAAACTAAATGACATTCACCATATTTTGCCACAAAAAGCTAAACACTGCTGGTGTCTGTTCTGACAGCACGGGGACAATGATATTGAGATAGTAAGTTCATTCTTGAATTTGGAAATTAGTAGTAAAAAGTAGTGCTATTCCAAAACAGTAAAGTGAAAAACAATGGGACATCCTCACTAACCAGTGTGCTCTGAAAGCCCTCCACACACTCGCTGTTTTAACAGGTACTGTCAGCAATAACTGGAAACATCCAACTACTTCTTGCAAATACTATGTGTGCGAGTACTGGGACAGACGATGTACTGTATGTCTTAACACAAGGCAGCGAATTCAAACTCCACTTCTTGCAAATACTATGTGTGCGAGTACTGGGACAAACGATGTACTGTATGTCTTAACACAAGGCAGCGAATTCAAACTCCCCTTGTAGTTTGCCCTTAATGTATGACGGTTCTTCACCATGACACAGCTGGAAGTGATTTGATTTAAGTAAGTTAAATGTCCACTCAGCCAGGAACTCAAGTCACTTCAGCCAACATTACATCATTACATACAGTGCAGCATGTCATCATTGTGTACATAACTCAGTTTGAACTGTTTGTATGGTGACTCCTTTGAAGAAGTACGTAATTCTGTCACTAATCCAGACCTGCAAACACATTTGAAAGCTTTGTGTACTGTACATTCGCCCCCTGCTTGGACACAGACCACATTTCAGATCAAAGTCACATGTTTCTAAACACACACAGTTCAGTGTTTCACTATTGTACATCTCAGGGGAATGCAATGCGAAACCTTTGTCTTGCATTTACTGAACACATGCACACTATTATGACACAGGTTTGAGATAGGCTGCAGATTCAGTGAATTTTTTTTTTTTTTTTTTTACTGTTTTGTCTTTGCAGTGCAACAATGTGGGCAGCCATGAGTGGTGCAGACTGTGTGAAGTATATTCCATGACCATCCTCTCTCTCAGAGCCTGGGAGTATGACTGGCATTTTGATTGCAGGTTGATTTTCTCAGGGACTGTCTGGGACTTTGAAGTGGATCACACACAGTGGTTGCAGATGCACACAGAATCCAGTGGGTTGGGTCTTAAATGGAAAAAGATGTTTTCTTCCAGGGGGAATTACAGTATATTCAGTTATCTCCTTAGCCATGTATCTTATTTATTCCAGGTGTAATTAACCACAGTTCCATAGCAGATGGCTATAATGAATCTGCAGGCAGTTGTCTGGGGTTGTCTAGTGATACTGCATATTTTGATTGACTGTTCAGGTAACATACCTTCACGACTGTCCAGTCAAGCTTAGCAATGGTAACTCAGCACAGCAGGCCTGTCTACAGCATTACATGTTATATACATCATGGAGCCCGTGTTTAAAAAATTACAATGACATTCGAGTGGTAATTCTGCCATTTTTGTAAACTGTATCATTTGCGGTGCTGGATTTACCAGTGAACAATTTAGAACACTTTAAATGTTTTCTGTCAGTGTGGCGTTCTGGTCCAGTTAAAATGACATAATATCTTATAATCAATTATTTTTCTAGTAATCAACACACCATAGATAAGACAGAAATTAAATGAGTGCCACAAAAAATATATATATTTTTTTGGTTCATGTCCCAGGAAATCACAAATGTCTACCAAGAAGTCCAAAGCAGGGAGATGTGACAGATAGATATCTAAGCCCCAGACACACTTCAGACAGCTGTTATCATCATGCCTTGTTTATCATGACAATAACCTTTGAAAAGCCACTTCAGGACTGCCTCACCTAAGCTCAGGGACAGGGAGAGTGAAGCAGCTACCTGACAAATACAACATCTTCATTTAGTTGACCACCCACTCTATCACCTTGACCGTTTACAACTTCATAACTGGCTTGACAAAAGCTACTCTTTTCCCAGGAAAAATACCTGTAGTAATCTGGGCATGTGAGTAACTGTTAACACACTGAAGACTGCAATACTGCAGCATTCTATGGCAGCTGCTGGGTCAGGGGATACCACATGCTTTACAGATTGAAGACCCTTGAGGAAAATTTGTGATATTATTCTGTGCACATAAAATGTAACTTGACTTGATTGCTACATTGTAAGTTGTTTCACACTAACTTTCATTAAGCTGCACAATCTCTGCTTAGGTTACAATTTAACTTTGTCATTTGGAATCAAAGCGATGTCGCAAAGAGTGACGTTTCATCTGCTGCTCTTTTTTGTTTCCCCCTTTGTGTTACACAATAAAACACCAAATTCCACCATGATCCTAAACAGTTACAGTGAAATTTTGTACCCCTGTATGTTCCAAATGGCAGTATCTTCACAACACAATAGTGAAAGTGCATGTTGGTGTTATCCTAAAAGTTCAGATAAAGAGACATTTTAATATTTATATTTGCATATAAAAATACTCTGCTATAAACAATATATAGTCATGGCCAAAAATATTATCACTCCTGCATTTCTGTCAGATAATGCACCACTTCTCCCAGAAAATTGTAATCACTAATTCTTTGGTATTCTCATGTTTATTTCTTTTGTTTGCATTGGAACAACAGAAAAAGCAGAGAAAAAGCCAAATCTCCACTTTTCAGCATGGAGCTGATCCAAAATGTAACATTAGTTAACACAGAGGCAGTCAGGACTCGGTTCAACAGTGAGCCAAGCCTAGCCTTCCCTGTCATATACTGTATCTGCTTTGCTGTTAATACTCCAGCAGCGGTGTCTCATACTGTCTTGTAATGTTTGATAGTATGTCAGTATCTCTTTATTTTTGCTCAAAGCTAAGATGACGGTTAGCATGAGGTTAACTGTTAGTGTTAGCAGTGAGCCAAATGTAGCTTAAGTTAACACTAGTTGTTAAACACCGGTAATACGTAGTTGCACATCTCATACCACATCATAACATTGTCAGTATCTCTTCATTTTTAAAGTTGATTCAAAAGTTAATCTAGTAATATTAACATTAACAGAAGACCAGGAGCTTGTGTTATTAGCAGCTGGCTAACCACAGCACTCAGGCTGCGACCAGAAGCCAAAACTGTAGCTAATGAGCTGTTAAAAATGGAACATGTCTAATATATCTCAGTGTTAGCTATATAGTAATTATATAAATAGTGTAAAGAAGATCCAGGGTCTGGTTTACATCCAAAAACTGGACATTCCAGCATATTTACTGTTAACAGTCAACTTTAACAAACACAATCCTATCACTTAAAGCTTAGCTCTGGCTGATCCCAGGTCAAAGGTTCTGGGTATCAGGTTTCAGCAGGCACTGTTGAACTCTGCATTTGCATAGTGAGCTGTGATTGGCTTTCAGATTTGTGTTGTCACAAATGGGGGTTTGCCTGCAGACATTTAAAATCAGGATTTCTAGGAAGTCAACTGACTGTGAAAACACCCCGTTAGTGACAAACTGTGCACATACACCAGTCAGTACAGTAGAGTTCTGACATTTTAGGGCACATAAGTGTATAAAAACGTTTTTGAGCTTAGGGGGTCTTTAAATATAAAGAGATGTTCTGTAGTCTGTCACTCGAAATGTGAAAGAACTTTCCCCTGGCAAATAATGGGTCCTGCCATCTTTCTAACCATTCTGCCATGTCTGCTAATGAGAACTGACACCCACATGGTCAGAATGAGGTGTCTCTTAACCCTGTGTGGAAACCCCATCTAAAACTGTTCTAAGTAATAGTATAACTCTAATAGTTTTAGCAGAAATAGGCTGTAAAACTTTTCTTAATATGAAGAGGTGCTATCAAAGCTCTTGTTACAGTGACTCACTGAACAGTCTGGAATGCAGAACAAATATAGTGTTTGAGTGACTCTCACCCTTCTAAGCCTTCTAACCCATTATAGAAGGCCAGAGTCAGGGGTGAGACCTCAGGGTAGTCAGTCAATACATGAATATGCTTTTGCTTCTGCAAACTGCAGGACACCATCCTGGGTTTAAAAACATTTGGGGCAACTGTTGTGCAGGATTTTCTACACTGGGCTTCCTTAATCTGATAAAGAAAGGAAAAGAATCAAAATGTAAACTACTGTAGGTCTATATTTACAGCCGTCTTATATTTAATTGACTATAATATGAGGAAAAGCAGAAAACACTCCAATTTGAGAAGCCAAAACTGCCAAATAATTGTCAGTTTTCTTGAAAAATCACCTAACATTTAATAAATGATGGTGATTCATTTTTTTGTTGATCAACTAATTAATTGTTGCAGCAGCCCTTCCACACACAAAAGCTGGTCAATGATACTAGCAGACTACTGAGTGAATATTTATGTGTAGTACTTCTACAATGACTAGTTTTGTCATTGCACTTTAAGAATGGAGTAGCTACATACCTAGTAGAAGACGATACTGGGAAATAATCTTTCTTCCCATATACAGTATTTCCATGTCATGACATCAGTGATGTCAGTCAGTCATGTTTCCACCCTGCTCTTTAAGTAACCATTAATAATTTTCACATTTTCAGTGTGTTAAAATAAGTATTGTCAAATAGGAGTACTGTAAAATACACTAAAGGTATAAAGATAATAACGTCCTTCATTTTAGTGTGACTTCATAAAAACTATATATGTTTTATGAGCAGATGACATGAAAGAAAAATTTGACTTTTATTTCACCAAATAACCACACACAATGAGGCCATCAGGTGTTAAAAAAGTACCCAACCCTGCATGCTTTGCCTGTGCTATCTCGAGTCATTGGAAGTGTTCAACTACGTACATTATCGGCAGCCTGGAGAGAGATCCTGCCTGGCTGTCCCTTCTGCCTCCTCAATAAAATTGTGAGCATTTCTACCTAGAGAAAGCATTTCATCTGCAGTAAGAGTACCCTGCCACCGGAGCAGTTAACTCTTCAGCTTATTATTCTCAGCATGGTGTCCCACCTACAGAGCAATGTGATCACTTTTGGGAAATGATGGATCAAGCTGTGACCAACCAGCCAGTCTACTTAGACAAAGCATATGAACAATTTTTAAATATATTTAAGGAAGTATATGACAGGAACTGTCCTCGTAAGCAGTATAAAAACAAAAGGAATTACAATGGGAAACCGTGGATAAGTAAGGGATTACAGAATGCATGTAAAAAGAAGAATGCGTTATACAAGGATTTCATAAAGGACAGATCAAAGAAGACGGAAGTAAAATATAAGGCGTACAAGAACAAATTAATTGAGATTCTGAGGAGATGTAAGAAACAATATTATTCTAAAGTATT
>NW_018128083.1:445546-447211 GCF_001952655.1 Monopterus albus | reverse complement strand
CTGGTGGAATTCAAAAACTATTTAATGAAAGGGAAGGGGGATACAATTTAAGGGGTCAGTTAAATTATAAAATTCATGCTATACGTACAACTAAAAAAAAGATTCTGTATTTCCATAAGTGGGGTAAAACTATGGAATAATTTAAGTGTGGACATAAAAAACAGTAAGAGAATTGATGAGTTTAAACACAAATATAAAGGTATGTGTCAATCAAGATATGGGCAAGAACAGGCTTAACGATTAATCAGGTGTAACATTGTGAGTGTGGTGTTTTAGTATATCACTAGCGTGGTGCAAAACAAAATTATCTATGTAGTAATACTGCTTGCAAACCAATGATGATAAGATGATGTTAGGGGGTAGGATTAGATAAGTCTAACTTCTTCCTACTCCGTTCAAGCATGTACTAGATATAAGCAAATTGATAATATACTTGTGGATATGTGTGGAATTATGTGTGTTGACATATTGACTGTTGTTACATGTTTGAAAGAATAAATCAAATCAAATCAAATCAAATCAAACTCTTATTACCACAAGTTATTGTGCAAATGGCCTCAGAAAAATCCAAATATGACACACAGTGATTATGTAATGATGTCAGAGGAACTGATTAAGGCCATCCTCTTAGCAGAAGACAAACCAGATCATTTTACCATTCACAAGCTCTATTTAAAGTGTGTTTCATTATATCTGCTGTGTTTGTATGTCTTACATGAAGTCACTTTAGTAGAGAGCGTTATACACACAGCAAAGGTATACCTGTACAGTCTAGTCTGATTCAGTACAATAGTGCACACAGTGTTTATTTTCATTTTTATAGCTTCATTTTTTATTTTCATTGTTATTTTCTATTTCCAATAGAAATGCTATCTAGATTTTTGTCCTATCTTTGTTTACATTTTAGCGAAATGGCAAAATTTTAAGTATGCTGAATCAGCTATTAGCAGCTCCTGTGTGAAATGTACCCATGGATGCACAGGCAACTTTCAATGGGTGACTTTTGGTACTGAAAAAATCTTAAAAACATGATGATTCTCAGGGAAGGTTTTAGAGCATCTTTCTTCCTGTGATTACAAGGTAGATTTATGAACATTTATTCGAGATGGAAACTGGCTGTGTGTCACAGCCACTGCTACAGCTGTCAGTAATGGTGAGTGAGCCAAATTAATAGATTTGGGACAAAATATAACTGTTGACCTTAAAATGGTTTAAATAAATAGCTGAATGAAGATTTGACAAGATGTCATCCCATATAAATAAACCCCATTCATGGCCTACTTGTTCCTAATATCATATATAATGTGTTCCTAATATTCTGACCCTATCATGTATGAGGCTGGGAAGGACAAAAGTAAAGAGACGCCTCTGAATATAATGTAACTCAGGACTACGCCATCTTTAACTATGACCTTAATAATAAACACATAATTGAATGATTTGATTTGATTTGATTTATTCTTTCAAGTATGTAAAGACAGTTGATATGACAACACACATAATTTTACACATAATCCAATATCAATTTGCTTATACCTAGTACATGCTTGAATGGAGTAGGAAGAAGTCAGACTTATCCAGTCCTACCCCATGACATCATCTTACCATCATTGGTTTGCAAGCAGTAAATGATTCACTTCTACACACACAAAGTAATATACTAAA
>NW_018128083.1:425781-440763 GCF_001952655.1 Monopterus albus | reverse complement strand
TCCTGGTTCCGAGGTCTGGTCACTAGTTGATCATACCTCAGGAACGCGATGTCTCCCCTCGCCCTGGCCTCCCTTAACTTCGGCATCAACTCCCTTCTTCTCTTCCTCACAGACTCGGTGTAATCTTCATTTATATAAATGTTAGATCCTTTAAGCTTCTTTGCTTGTTGCAATATGTGTGCCTTATCTTTCTCTTTCATCAACTTTACCATCACCGCCCTCGGACCACGATCCGAAGGTTTCCCGACTCTGTGAGCCCACTCCATCTCAATTTCTTGATGAATTTGCAGATTATTCTTCAGAATCTCCTTCACTTTACATTCCGCTTCCGACCAGCTTTCTCCAGTTGTCTCCTTGATTCCCTCAAAGATCAAGTTTTTTCGCTTGGACTGTGCTTCCAGATACTCCATTTTGTCCGTTATATTTATTAAACTCTCACACGTTTTGTAGACGTCATCCCTCGTTTCCTTGGTTTGTGTTTTCTGTTCACCCATGGAAGCTTTAATCACATCCACCTCTCGCTGGGTAAACTGCAAACTCGTTTTTATCTCCTGTATTTCTCTGGTCATGTCGTCTAATCTCTTGTTGTTTGTCTCCATAATTAGTTGCACAAAGCCTTTGAAGTTTTCCTGCTGTTGGTTCATCAGCGCGATGTACATCTGTTTCTGCTGATCCACAATGTCCATTACTTGCGCCGCTCTGTGATACACTTCTTCTGCCTCCATATCCTCATTCGCTTCTGATTTATTAGCTCTTTTCCCTCTTTGAGGCATTTTAGTAGTTGTAGAGTATGTTCAAAGACGTGAAGTGTAGAACAGACAAGAGGAGCAGTAAAGACGTCTGCTCTCGCTTGCAACCCGGACAATGCATACATTAATGGAAATTTCACCAAGAACTAAAACATTTTGAGCTCATAAACACAGATGTTAAGGTGGAAGTGTTGCATTGAATTGCATACAATTGTACAGGTGTACCTAATAAAGTGGTCTGTGTGTGTATGTTGCAGCTCTGTCTATTGAAGCTTTCCTGGGCAAAAACATCTGGATCTGTTATGGTCACATGCTGCAAACACCTTTTAAAAATCCATTCATATGCATCAGCAATAGATCAAATAACTCAGCTACCCCATATAAATCACCCATTCTTCCTTTTAGCCCAACTGTGTAAATCATAGTCCATAATGTTTTCAGCTACATAAATGTCCTTTATGCTTTGCTCTTCTATTAGTTTATATGACACACTGATTCAACACAGTGATTGGCTACTGTGTAGCCAATTCATGAGAGCTATAACATTTGCTGATTTAAAGAATCTGTTTCTGATACATCTTTGATGCAGAAAATATGCAGCAATAGATGTGCTGTATGTATGCACTTTCGCAGAAGTGAATACAAGGAATTGCTATTTAACACAAGCAGTGATCACCCCTGTATGACTGTAAAGATTATAAAATGATACCTCTGCAATTCCAAGGAACAGACAACATGGTGCCTAGCACACCACAGATGTCACAATACTAAAAATATAATACATGGTTTGTATATCCTTTTCAATCTAACATGCATCTCTAAAATACAACCAATTGAAGGGTGAGGCCAGAACTTATTACTGGATCTAGACTCTAAAGGCTGCCCGTTAATCTCCTGCTGGAGAGCTGAGGCAACATAAGTAAAACAGTAGCGAGGGTGAGTGATGGTGGTGACTGGTTTGGGACTGCTGTGAAGGGATCCTCACCTTGGGAGGCATGTTTGACTCTGGAGACTTGTCATCTCTCAGAGCCCAGCGCTGTAATAACTCTGCATTATCCAGAAGAAAATAAATCTACGTAAAGCTGATTCCTGTTTCCTGAGTGTTACTTCTTGGGGCCTTCAGATAAAAGAACCGGTTAGAGTTAAAAACTCCCTGCTCCAGACAGACCCTTGGTTCACTATTTATGTTCCAAGTCAGATTCCTGGGGACGGGAGAGTGTCTGCAATACCATATGTTCATGACATGAGGCCTGGCTTAGTATTTAGAATAGGACAGAAGGATAAGGATATGGATTTGGCCTTGTATGTTACACACAAGGAATTTGTTTTCGGTACAGGACGGAGGCAGCCATCTGTGGCACCAATTCACACCAACGGGGGCAGCCATCTGTGGCGCCAATTCACACCAATGGCTCTAACCATCGGGGGCAACTTGATGGTTCAGTGTCTTGCCCAAGGACACTTCGACATGTGGACATGCATGCACCATGATTCGAACCTCCAACCCTCCGGTTGGGAGATAACTGCTCTACCCGCTGAACCACAGTCACCCCCCGAAAAAGGTAGGATTATGCTGTGAAGACAACATTGTATAGCTAAACATTTGAAAGATCCATGGACAGATTATGAAACACTGGGCCCCCCAGCACAGACATGTAAAAGGCCCCCACCTTCTTACAGAGGAGCAGCACCCCCACACTGAACAAGAGTTTTGTATCTCTTTTGAACCATTTTGCATTTCTGTGGTTGCTTTATACCTATATTTTGTTGTTTTGTGTCTTTGTGGCAATTTTGCTTCGCATTTTCATAGTTTTACATCCTTGTGTATTTGTGGTGATTTGTTTTGTGACTCTTTTTGGTTGTTTTTTCATTTCTTTTTAGTTACTTTGCTTCTCTTTGTAGCTGCTTTGTGTCACCATGTGGTTATGTTTGTATTTTTTTTTTTTTTGTTTTTGTCTCTGAGGTTGTTTCACAAGTCCTTGTGCTCATTTTGCATCTCTTTCTGGCTGTGTCTTTGCCCATAACCTACCATTATGGAAACATTTCCAGGGGAAGGTGACAAGGCCCTATGAAACATCACTGTTTGGTGCATACCACTTAAGACAGTCACACCATTACTGTGATAGATAGGCAGTGCCATAAAACAAGTGTGTACACAAGCAGAATGATGGAATACTGATTCTAAAAAAAACAAACAAAAAAAAACAAGTGAGACTGGATTATTGAGGCCAATGTCAATATGTATCTTCAAAAATATTAACATTTCTTCTGATGCTCTAATGTTGCAGATGTAGAAGCAGGTCCAGCAGTGTATGTCTGAAAAATCTGTTTCCATCTGCCTAAATCTTCTCTTTTTTGATATTCTAGTTTTTACAACTCAGCCAAGCATAAAAACTATTTTCTGATATTTTTATTTTGTTCTGGTTTGGTTTTGTCCAAATTTCTGGCATTGTCTTGCAAATTTATTTATTTTTTTTTTTTTACACACAAATCCATGGAGCATGAATAAATCTATAAACAATTAATTTTAGGGAATTATATGGATTAGCCCACATTCTAAAATCTGTTCCCTAAAAAAAAAAAAAAGACATGAACAGCATCTTTTGACTTACCTCCATCAGGTCTGGTGAGAGAAACAGGTTGACCTTTCCTCTCCTCCTCTCGCACTTTCTCCTTTCCCTTCACCTCTTTTCTGTCCTCAGTGTGAAAGTGAAACAGCATCTGACCTGGCTTTCTGTTGGGCTGACTCTCATCCAGCTTGGCCATTACTGGCAGCTGGGTGGTGGCAGTTGTGTGGCTCTCAGGCCCCTGTGGGGAGCTGGTGCTGGGCTCGGGTATGGTCTTTTCATAGCTGCTAGTTGGACTGCTGCTCTCTGACTCCCCATGGCTTCTCTCCTGTTGTTCTGACTTTATCTTGTAGAGCACAGTCTTTCTTTCAGGCTCAGTTACACTCTGAAAGGTTACAGTTTCTTCCTCCTTCTCTTCCAAATTCTCTGCATCCACCCCTTCCTCACCGTCTGGTGCGGCTGTTCCCTGTAATTCTTTATGACCATTTGAATTCACTCCCTCTAATTGCCTCTGCAGATCCGTTTGACTCTCTGTTCTCATGAACTGACTAATATTGATCCAACTGTTTGAACCTCTTGGTATCACATGACCTGATGCATTTTGGTGATGTTTCTTAGTTACAGAGTTATGTGCTGCACCCTTTGAAATCATATGCGAGAACTCAGGGTATTGTTCACTTCCTAAACCTTGGTGTAATGGAAACATGCCACTGCCCAAATTCCTGTGTGCTTGCAATGGTTCTTCCAAATCTGTCCGTGGACTCTGATCAGTATACAAAAGGCTTTGTGCACTTGTGAAACCCTGTGAGGGCAGCCATGAAGTATTCACGTTCTCACGCATCTGTGGCCTGACAGAACTCTGCTCTGCTCTCAAGGGATTTTCTGTCACTTCCTCTTTATCTTCAGTATGGTCATGAACTCCATATTGCTCTGTCAGTTCCAGCTTGCTTCTTCTGTCAGAGGTCTGAGGGGCAGAGTTTCTGTCAGGTCTGTCAGAGTCTCGAGATACAGATAAGACCATGCTGGAGGGGGAGGACAGAGTAGGGATGATCAGAGATTGATGGTAGTTTTCTGGAAAGTCTGTAGGACCATAATCATAGTCTTCTGACTCCCCCTTATCCAATGGCAATGATTTGAAGAGAGGAACATTCCTGTTAGAAGGTAAGCGGTACAGTGTGGAGAACTGATCTGTATGGCCTTGTTGGTCAAAGGGGTAACTATCACGTCTGCTGGCTGTCTCCTCATCTGTGGATGCAGCTAACATGGGTTTTTGGGCTTCCTTCAGATCACAGTTAGGTACGGGGTAACACATCAGCTTCCCTCCTTCATTGGGGCAGTGGCAGACCCGGCAGGGATCAATATGGAAGGAGTGTCCGGCCTCATACTTTTGCCCACCATGGACGCATCCGACCCGTTCACACTGCATGCATCCATCTGCGGGCTCTGAAACTTCAATGCAGTTTGGCGGCACGTCAGGACAGCTGATGAAGTTGCAGCTGATCCGGCCCCCTCCCATGGGGCAGGAGCACTCTGTGCTGCCGTAATCCACAAAGTAAGAGTTTCCCTCAGGCACTTTGCCATTCTTGAATCCAGCATTGATGCAATCATAGTATTGGTAACCCTCGCATGTGCATCCTTTTTGTAAGCATGAAGCACAACAGGAACCACTCTCCAGCACTTCTTCAATACAGTTATCCAGCAGGGGACAGTTGACGCTGGTGCAGTCATGCTGACACGAGCAGGTGCTCAGGTAGAGAATAAGCAATGTACACCTCAGCAGTGCTACTTCAGCTCTTATGAGGCAGGCCATGGCACTAGGTGTACATACAGCAATCAAAGGAGATTGGTATTGTCCAGCACTTTAGTTTTTCTTCAGGAATTCTGGTACATTCTGCCCATGTGACTCATCTCTACTCTGCAAGACAGAGGAGAGGGAGACAGAGGCAGACAAAAGCTTATTTGTCAAAATGAAAGCAGACAGACATCTGGATTCATAGTTGAGCTCATGAGAGTACCATTTTTACAGCCGTGTAGCTGCCCTAACTCTAAGTCTATGCACTCCTCATTAACATCAGCTGCAGTCTTTAAATCATTAAACAGGCCGTCATGATGAAACATGGAATCTGGCCATGTTCTACATTTCTATCATGTCCATGATTACCTCCGTAAAACATTTGCCATAACAATCTTGTGGTGAAATCAACCCTCTAACTGCTGAATGCAGAGACTTCATAATGCTATAGCAGCTGGGGTTTTTTTGGAAAAAGCATTTGTGGAGTTCACACCAAAGTGCATGTTTATGGATTCTTGGTGTAAATGATGTGTTTGTAAGAGACTGGGATCCAAACTAAAAAGTGAGCAGCTCCGTTTTAAGGAAAATCAGAAAGCATAAATCAAAGATGAACAAGAACAAATAAAATGATGTTGGTATATTTGTAAAAGAGAAAATCAAAGCCTCAGATTTGAGACTAGTCCCCTGCTGCACCGCACTGTTCTCCTCTGAACTTGAGAAAAATTCCAAAACACATTACTCTTTTTGCAAAAATGTGTCTGGACAGCTCTATTATAATGTCAGTGAGGCTAGGCATATTCTCCTATGGCAAGGCATGGTGTATAGCCTCTAGGTCATCTCTGCAATTAGACACACATCCCAGTATCAGACTCCAACTGCCCTTGAGTTGATAATCATGATCCAAGTGTTTGTTACAGAACTCAGTGTATCTCCTCCTTAAAAGAGGAAACTGTGGACATGTTTACACATTTTGCCATATTTTTTTAAATTATTTTGTTATATTTACCATGACTTTTGTAATACATAACATCAAAGCACATTAAAAAGCTGAAACCTTGCCCTTAGAAAATGTTGGGCCATTGTGGACATGTGGCTGAATTGATCTATGCATGGAATAATTTGGAAAGCAAACACATATTCATGGTTTAGCTTCTCTAAACAGCTACTTAACATTAACTTCTCAGAATCATTTACCCTGTATAAGACAACAAAAATTACATCATTACACAACACATTTCTTGAGCTCGTTGGCACGGTAAAAACCAAATGTAAAGCAATGGTGTTTGATCACAGAAACCTTAAAAAGCTCTGTAATAAAGTGCTTTTTGCTCTGGAGCTTCCAGGAGCATTCTGATCTAAAGGCTGGATGATATTTTACACAGGAGTCTAAACCACAAAATGTATATGAAGCAGAGAAAAAGAAGAGTATTGAATAATTGACATTTTTGTCTCTGAACCTTTAACTTTTAGAGCTGACGTTCCTGCAACAACTTCCCCGGAGGACAACTAGCCCCAGTCTGCCCTTAAGGTCTTCTGTCATTAAACTTAATTTGTAACTCCTGAGAAGTGAATATGCAGTTCAGTCCATGAAAGTGACCCGCACCATCACTGTACTAGATACATTTGGCAGGCCAAGGCTGCAAAAAAAATAGCAAGCTGAGAAGTCAAAGCAAGGTGGTGTTTCCCACAGCAGTGAGGGATGGATTGGGGATTCCTTCCTCTGCTTTCACACACTCACAAGCACACACATACATTCAGCTGATCTAAACAGTCATTGATGTCCTGCAGCTCTACAAACATGGACAAAAAGAGGGGAGGATTCGTTAAATTGAAAACACTTGTGGTACAACAAGTCTTCTGCTGCAGAAAACAGTGCAATCCACTCTAGAATACGTGCAGGGTCATTAATTCATACAGCCTGATATCAACTGTGTATATCATACTATCTGTAGGTAACGACACAAATATTTTTAGTCTACTCAGGTTTGCATTTGTCACACTTGTATAAATTTGCAACAAAAAGCTTTCGTGTTTAAGTAACTGAGAGGAAACGGTATCTGTTTCTTCATGTACACAAACTGTATAAAGCAACCTGTTATCTCTTTCCACCTGATAAGTGGGTGAAGTTGTCCAACTCAGCCACTGCCTGTAAGACTGCAGCCAGACGCAGGTACGGAGTTGAACTCACCTGTAAAACTACAGTTAAAAAGTCGTGCGTACCGAGCAGAGTTTTTTTTTTTACCGCGGTATTCCTGAATTAAACGGGATGTTTTAAGCAGGCGAACAGAGTCTCAGTATAACGTTTTGACGGTTTCACGAGTAAAACTGTGTGAAGACGCCGGCTTGTGTTACCTGCTGGGCCGGAGAGCTGCCGTGTGCCGGTTCTCTGCGCGCCGCCTGCGAACCTTTTGTCCGGCGCAGCGCTACTGGGACCAGCAGGCAGGCAGGCGGAGGGGGAGAGGGGGAGGTACGAAACGTTTCCCCTGCTGGAGAATCCTGAGGAGATCCCATCATGACTCATACTGAGCAGCGGGCTCAGGTGGCAGCAGGCTACCGGGTACTGTAGGCCTAATCATTTAATGATTTGATGAACATTGAAAGTTGGAATGTAAGTAAATAAATAAGCTACAAATAAAAAATGTTATTGTTGTAACACTAAGCAAGCAAAAACAAAGACACACCACAAAAGGGAGGTTATAATCTTAACAAAACAAGAGCCTTGCACACGCATCATACTGCTGTCTGTCTCCTGCCAGTTGCAGAACATGTATAACACAGGACCACAGCAAGCACATCTCAGCCCCACAGCAAAGGTCAGATCTGTTTTAACTGACTGTATCTACGCCATACTCCCTGGAACATGTCATTCACATGAGTGTAAACATGTACAAGTGCATGGCAAAGAAGTAAGGCATTTAGAAGAGATCATGACCAAGTAACAGCAAATTTTAGAAGACTAAGGAACTTTATGACTTCAGACCAATCTTGTACCCCCTTCCTTTGTTTGGAGCAGCTCCTTTGGAGAGCATCGTAAAGTTGGCCCAAGGCACCTCCACAGGGCATCTGAGTTCAAAGAGTGTAGGGCGTGTGAGGGTTGTTTGTAATAAAACGTAGCATGCTAGAGGTCTGAATGGATTCACTCATCATGTTGGGAAGCAGTGACCTAATCACCAGTCTGGACCCCTCCCCATGGCCTGTGTAACGGTCCTAATGAAGATCTGCCAGGGCCTGCAGTGAAGTGCTGGTTGATGCTGTGATAAACATACTGGCTCTCATCACACTGCCAGGGGAGTGGGCTTGCTTTCAGCTAGAGATGAGTGACGGGGTAAACAATAGAGAGGACTGACATTCAGAGTGATCAGGGCCAGGTCAGTAGAAGGATATGTCACTACTTGCTTGTAGGCGTACATTTTTTATTTACTCACTATTCTGTGGGCCAGCTGCTTTATTTTCCATATATAAAAGTAGTCTTGGCTGTGACAACATGGCTCCCCAGGGTTAACTGCAGTTTTGTCTGAAGTTGCACAGATGACACAGTGGAGGATAATAAGATCACAGAGGGGTTGCCATGGTGTAGTTAACAAACCCGGATTTGCATGTGTATAACAAGATCAAGCTTACCTCGCAACAAAACACTGAGTGGGCCACAACATGCATGGGTGAGATTTGTGGAACCCCAGTGTGATGTCTAGAAAAAAACATCAGATACAGACATGGTTTTGAAATAGCTGCAGAGGCCTCAGGGAGTCAGACCTCATGTATGTGGACACCAGGGAGAAACAGGCTCGAGACTCATGGCTTTGGTGTTAAACAGTAATTTAACAAAGAAAAGTTAAGTTGACCTTGAGTTAAACTTGCAGTAACTGACCTTTTTGGCTATTTGAGAGCAATGAAAACAAGTTGTTGTCACCGTTTAAGTTGATTTGGTGAACTTGTTAACAAACAGTTGCATTTTCACTCATCCAACAGACACAGAGCAACATTTTCATTTTTTTGGAACTGTGTTTCTGTCTGCCAGATGAGTATAAGTCCAATCTTCATCCAACTAATTAAACTCTTTTATTCTAATTGTGTCAGTCAGTTGTTTGGCGCTGAGCAGGTAGTGTACAGTTGGCTCTTTTGAAAACAGCTGCCTGGTGACAGTCAAATGCGCTACAGGAGCACTGAGAATTGCAGCCAGACAGCTAAACAGCTGTCACGTACACTGTAAGGCTCCATAAAGCAGAAAGGATTCAAGTGACAATGTGACAGAGACTCCTGTTTCATTTTTTGTCAACCAATTTATGTTTGCTTTGGAAAACCAGATCCAAAACTTGACGTCACTAGTGGGTGGTGTTAGGTTGTTGAAAACAGAGGTTGAGAAGAATAAGCTCATAGAATGTGTCTCTCGTCTAAAGCCTAAGATCTTTATACCTGTTTTGAACTGCCACATTTTAAGACTAAGAGAAACGCCTCCCATCAGAGGCCTCACTATTTAAGTGACTTATATCCAGATGCCTTTCAATAGGCTTTTTATTTACACTGCATCACATACAGACAAGTGACAAAGTAAAAAGCAAGTGTCTTTATTCAGGTGTTAGATATTTTTAGTCAGATAGATATTGGATAGATACTTTATGTATTAGAAATGTTAGTGGAGAGAGGATGTCTAGTTAGACTGATAAATGCTTAGGCATGCATATGAGTGGCTGCAGGGTACATCTGGTCAAGGATAACTAGAGAGAAGTGTTGATGACTGTCAGCAGACAGGGTGTTCAATATTATTATTACGATGTGTATAACTGTAGACTTAGCCATAATGTTCCTATGTTCAAGTCACGACATGTATTAGACTTAACCAACAGACATACACACACACATTGATTTGCTTCATGTTTTGACTATTGCTAGAGCCAGCTGCAAAGCTGGTGAGAGAGACGTCCCGGTTGACGTTTCTGTGTAGTATGGGGCTAGGCCAACCGAAGTGATAAAAATGTATAGGCCTGGTGGGTTCAGGGTCTTTCATCTTACAACTGCCTGCGTGCATGTTGGAGGTGCAAGATACCTGAGCGTGTAATGTTCATTTTACCTGTGATCCTTTGAATAAATCAGCACTGTGTTGAAGTTACTTGGACTGTCTCGTCTCTTAGAGTTAGCATGGTAGCAAGAACTGGTTCCAGCACAGGTTTTTCCTTTAATTTGTCACCCGTCTGTTTAGGCATCTCCATTAGCGACATCAGAAATCTGATTGCAGTCCATCTTGGTTTTTAACAGGTTACATGCAAATCATCAAAATCACTGAATCTGAAGCTGTTAAGAAAAATGAATAACTGCAGTGCAGTTCCAGCGATAACAGCTAGCAGTTATCATTCAGACACTTGAAGTGTCAAGTGTAAACAAGGCCATTTGCACATTTTTTGAATATATTGGATCCACCCAAGATGCCTACAATGGCTTATTGTAAGGGGGGGAATAGTGAGGGGCAGTTGTTCAGGTGGGGATAACAGCCCACACTCAGTATGTCCTAATGTTTCCATTTGTATACTGTAGTTGTGATGGAAGCAGTTCTGTGAAGAATGAAAAAAGTGAGTTTGCGAGAGAAGCTCAAATCCTGCTTACTTTCTGACACCTGTCCAATTGCAGCATGAAGTGGGCATGACTGACTAAACTGGGAAAACATTTTTAAAAACTGACAAACACTGTTGACACTATTAGAAAGGTGGGGGGTGAGAGGGATCCAACAAGGGGTCAGTGTAATGAATACTGAGGCATTCATTGCAGTACACAACACCTCTTATCCCTGCCATGTAATGAATGCATGCATTTATTTCATGATTTAAACCTACTTGTTAAAAGTTGTTACAATCATCCAGGGATAAAACAACACAAGTCTAAAGGAATATTTCCAAAGTGGTCCTGTACATGTAACAAACAACATAACAGGAACAAGACAGAACAAACAAACACACAGCAACAATTACAGACCATGCTTACAATGGCAATGTGGACTCTGTGTTCAGGCTTCACTTCATTAAATAACTCTGATTATAAATTACTGAGAAACCATCGTGTCAAGGCTACTTTGAATAGGACTCTAAACTGTAAATGTTTGAGCGTAAAAGAAAAACTTTTTCCAGAACAACACACAGAAGCCAGGATGGGGCACATTCTCCACTTATTGATGCAGGACCCTCATTATGCAGGACATGTCATGTACAGCCTACCTCTTCCTGAGAAGTTCACACCCTGATCACCATTATACTGTTTGGCTGCAAGTGAAATGATTATCGTGCAGACGATCCACACATCCTGCCTTTTACATACTGTATGTACCACAACAGTTACGTTTAAAATCGGACGCTGTTTATAGAGCATGTCAGGCAGCTGTATCATAATGCAATCTCTGCTTTAGTGATGAATTTTGGTTTGTCCTTGAATGGCATTATTTGATTTTATGAGGAAGGAAACTACAGTGAAACATAATGGAGAGATTAAACTTCTGGAACGTTCTTGATTCAGTCAGTGTGTTGCTAGCTAAAACATTTTGGTGAATAAATACATGAAATTACTTCCAGACTAACTATATTCAGACGGCAATGTGCACTGAAAGCAGACTATAAATAGGATGTTATGGGAACATTTTCCCCCATCACTGACTGACTGGGAGACTAAAAGGTTTGGAAATATCTGCCTCTTTGTGAACAACTCTGTGTGCAGCATGTTACAATTAACTTATGGCATTAGCTCAACTGCAAATTCTTCTTTCCTGCACAACACTGACAGACTACAGAACATACATATACGCTCTGTGGTTAATGATTTACAGAAGATGTGAATACCTGGTCAAAGCATCAAAGCACTGATTGGTTTTGCAAAAGCACAGAAATAAACCTATACCTACTTATGCAAAACCAAGAGATACTGTTTCTATGGTGCACTGTTTTATAGGCTTGAAGAGGAGTGGCCTTCACAGGGGCCTCAGTCTGCCATGTTATTCAAAGGATACAGGGAGTGATTTGCAGGACAAAAGTGAACTCTGAAGAGACAGGGGAAATGGGTGGAGCTGTGCTCTGGAATCTGCATTAGCCCAGCACTGTAGGGGACAGAAAAACCCCACCCTGCATCACTGCTGATACTCTTAACACTATAGGTCAGGTGATCAAGGGCTCTCTGAAAAACAAATGCAAAGCACACTGTCAGTGGACTGCTTTATGTGAATAATATGTGTGGAAATCAAGACTTTGAAAGACTCAGGTGAACCTTGCATAAACCAAACTCATGCTGTGTTCCATCTGTGTTTGCCTTTGCACACGTATTTAATCTTTATCTGAGAAGGGGCTGCACAGACATAAACAAAAGCTTAATTTTTCAGTCACCTTTTTGCCCACAGGCTGTTGGTTTGTACAAAATGAAATGAAACTTTCTATTAAGAATAATTAAAACATTGACTGACCAAACCAAATCTGGACTGATAAAACTTGCCAAATTGGGCAGCGAGTGTCATAATGCCTGGCTTGTGTTTGCCAGCATGTCAGCTTGTCTTTCTGCCTGGCTTGTCTTATTTGGCAGCACAGAATATTTGGACGAAGCAGAGTGAGCAGAGAGCGAGGCTTTGACAGACATATGCTCTGACTGCTGCCTCTGACAGTCAACAGGATGCTAGAGACTTTTATCACTTGTGCACTGATTGAGCTTAATAGCTTGTTGTTGACTACTGAGGAATAAACAAGCAAGAAGAGAAATCAGCATTTAGAGCAATATTAAAGCTGTCTGACCAGTGTGTTAGAATCAAGATTAACAAAACATATTTTCATGCATGTAGTATATAATTCATATTTTGTGAGCTACATTATATAGAAACCATAATAGTCCACATTCACTTGAAATGTATGAGCAGAATGATAAAACTGCACTAATCAATATTTTTACATTGATTAGTTAAAGTGAGTAAGCTAGCCAACACTTGCGTAGCCGTGCATCCAGCAGAGTACCATTCACCTGGAGTTGTGTTTCTGGCCACCTAATGAATGTAAGTCCAATATACGCTCTTCTTTTAACTCGGTTTTGGTCTCCACCAACTCTTGAGAAAGAATAAATAAGTGTTAGCTGCAAAATGTTCCTCTACATTACCAGCTAGTTTTTAACTTTGTCTGCTCATTGGTACATCAATTTTGTTTTAAATGAAAACAGATGAGAGTGGAACCAAGTCTGAAATATCAACTATTGGCAAAGCGGGAAAATGTAATCATTAAGCACCATGTTCTAAAACTATTTTCATTTTCAATATCTGAAATGCAGAGGGCATGCAGTGTGTGATCATGTCTTGTCGAAAACTTTATTCTGTGTGTATCTTAACTAAAAAAGGATGTTTCTTTATATTGAGCGATTGTTTTGCTGAATGCAACTATTTGCACCCATTCGGTTAATCAGCTTCTGATTTCATGAAATATGCATGGGCTACCAGCAGGCGCTCAGTGGGGAGCTTTGGCTTCCAGGGGATGTTGCTCAATACCAAGGAGGCATCGAAATTATGCTTTGCTCCAAATTGGCTCCCTGCTGCCACAAAAACACAGTCATGGCATCATAGTCAAAAGTTTTAGACTTTGAAACTCTGAAATCAAGAGCTACACATTACCTCAAATGTTCCTTCACCCTCTCAACCCTTGTGGTTAGAAAGAGTAACTACCGCCATGCTTATTCAACCCCCCTGTGTTGACAGCGAGATGCATTCCTTTCCTGAGCTGATGAAGGGAGCTTCATGTCAAACCAACATCCTTGGCTTTTGTTGTCATCTCCCTTTGTTATGATGGAAGCTGATGCTAAGGCAGTGGATAAGCCAACCTTTAAACGTGAAAAACAAAACCAGCACCTGGAGTAGAGTCAGCTGCTTCTTCTCTCAGCAAGATGAGAGAAAACAACATGAATACAAAGTGGAACAGTTCACCATGTCATAATACTCCATATCAGTAGTGATACTGTTTTTATAAAATCGCCGATCGATATCTTGTACTAGAAAAAACATCAAGAAGTGCCATTTGGTCTTATTTGTAAATAACTGTTTAGTTTTCCCTGTGTGTGTGTTTTTTCCATCACTTCATTATACCAGTTATTCAAATGAGAAGCCACTGAACTCTGCAAATGTCAACCCAATCAACACCCATGCTGACTGTCAACAGTGCACCATTGTTTTATGCAGCTCTGAAGGTTGTATGAAAAAGCACGGTATATAAAACAGGATGAAGGATCTCTGCCCATATGGACAGCAGATCTGCATGGCACGGCTTTGTGATACACCTCTGTCTGCCACAGAGAATCCAACAGGAACTCCTGGGAGAAACAGCAACATATCCTCTTAACGCTGCTGTTGTTAGCACCAGGTCTCATGGTATTACAGCAGCATGGAATGTTACATCACTTTTTTTTTCACCAAGTCCCCAAAGACACACATACTTGGCATTCAGCTTGTCCCGTGTCTCAAATTGTTTTGGAATGTGTGATATAAAGTTCAACATCTTACACTGGAACCCAATGGGCTTGATTGGTTCTGCCTAACTGGTTCCATCCCAAGTCTGTGTTCTGCTTAATGATTTGTGCAGTTTGCATACTGCAGCTGCCCCGTGTCATCCCTGATGAATAAAAGCAATGTGAGACGCCTGCACAAAAACATCTGTCTCATTATGTGAATTCCATTACAGTAAAGGAATGTTAATGGTAAATGGGAATCTAAGACATGCTCATATGACATCTTTGTTCCTGGACATTCAAACCTGATTTAAAAAACTTGCAGATGCCATATTGCACCCCCAGGCAGCCATATCGGGGGTCTTCACCTCTGGGGCAGTGACAGACAGAACGTCTGCTTGTGTCTCTAAATGGACAACTTTGTTGTTTCAGC
>NW_018128083.1:424707-425760 GCF_001952655.1 Monopterus albus | reverse complement strand
TGGTTTTCAGCGGAGCTTATGCTTATGTACACCAGGCATTTTTATGTTTATTAGAATGTTAGCATGTCAGAATAACTTCAGAATTATCTAATGGCTAAATTAAAGGCTCAGTTTAGCAAAGGAACATGTTTTCATACCTATCTCTAGTGGAATCTAGACACTAGAATCTAGACTCTTTCATATTTATGTGCCCTAGTTTTGACATATTTGCCACTTAAAAACTATTGTACTGCACCAACTAATGCCCCTTTTTCTCTTTATTGAATCGAATATTGATTTTCAAGGAAGAATCAAATGTAATCGGATTTTGATTAGCAGATTGCAAAAGTCTGACTGGTGCAGAGAAAACATTTCCAGTTGAGACTGGTCTGCTTCAACCCAGTGACAAGAATAAAGACAAAAGACAAATACAGAAAACTTTTTATATGAAGTAGCTACAACTTCAGAACATTACTGTGTGCATATAAGACCCCATGTCACATGGAGCATCCTCACTACTGGCATCACAGTCTGGTATGGTAACACCACACAGGCGGAGAGGAAGGCTCTTCAAAGGGCCATAAAGACTGCAGAGAGGATAACTGGGACTGAACTGCCTGCTATGGACACACTGTACACACAGCGCTGTCGTAAAAGGGCAGAGAACATACTCAGAGATCCACGCCACCCAGCTCACTCCCTGCTCAGACACAAAAACTACACCTACAGCCTGAGGCACAGCAGGGTGGACAGTATCATCACACACAGAACTAGACTTTACAACAGCTTTTTCCCTGCTGCAGTAATACTGATGGCAAATATGAAAATATGAGAATATATGTGCAATAACTCCTTACTAGACATGCGCAATAATAATACAGAAATGTTCTACAAGGTATTTTTGTAAGAGCATCTCATCAACAGTGTTCTCTTGGTGCAGAAGCTGCACCGATTCGCCTGTCAATCTCCCGTTCCATCCTTCCCTCACTTGTGAACAAGACCCCAAGATACTTAAACTCCTCCACTTGAGGCAGGAACTCCCCACCAACCTGAAGGGAACAAGCCACCCTTTTC
>NW_018128083.1:423714-423946 GCF_001952655.1 Monopterus albus | reverse complement strand
TTTCCTCGTGTCTCCCCCCCCGGGCCTGGGGGTTCCCCGCCGCAACAGGCACCGGAGACCTTACGGCCACAGCTCCAAACGGCCACATTGGCAAAGGGGGCGGAGAACATGGTCCACTTGGACTCAATGTTTCCAACCTTCTCCGGGATCTGGTCAAAGCTCTGCCGGAGGTGGGAGTTGAAGATCTCTCTGACAGGGGATTCTGCTAAATGTTCCCAACAGACCCTCACAA
>NW_018128083.1:422588-423111 GCF_001952655.1 Monopterus albus | reverse complement strand
CCCCCCTTTGGGAAAAGCGGGCCCCCCCCCCCAGCCTGCCAGTCCATAGGCACTGTCCCCAACCACCACACGATGTTGCTGAGGCGTGTCAGCCAAGACAGCCCCACAACATCCAGAGACTTAAGGTACTCAGGGCGGATTTCATCAGTAGTCAAAACATGAACTCCGAGAAGCTTCTTGACTACCTCAGTGACTTCAGCTTGGGTGATGGACGAGTCCACCTCTGAGCCCTCAGCCTCTGCTTCCTCATCAGAAGACATGGTGCCAGGCACAGGATTATCACACCATCTGTTGGTCCGGGGCAATGGACCGGTTGGCTTGAGAGTTCAGCCGATTTACGAGGTCACGGCACCAATTGTTGGACCCGGTACTTTTCACCACGCTAACTCTGAGAGACGAAGCAGTCCAAGTAACTTCAAAACAGTGCTGATTTATTCAATGAACACAGGTAAAAATTAACATTACACACTCAGGTATCTTGCACCTCCAACATGCACGCAGGCAGCTGAAAGATGAAAGACCC